>NW_023396813.1:0-300000 GCF_011125445.2 Fundulus heteroclitus
TTACAGTCTAGTAAATACAGAATAACAAATGGAGGTAGGTGTGAGGAGGGAGAGGAGAGTCTATCAGTGAGGGTTAGAGTTCAATAAAGAGACAGCTCTGGGGGAAAAGGCTGTTCTTTAGCCTGCTGGTTCTGGTCCGGCAGCACCTGAAACGCCTGCCGGAGGGTAGGAGAGAAAACAGTCTGTGGGCTGGGTGAGATGAGTCCTTAAGGATGCTGCGAGCTTGATGTAGGCAGCGTTTCTTCTGGATTTGCTCAATGGTGGGTAGTCAAGTCCTAGTGATGTACTGGGCGGCTTTCACCACCCCGCTGCAGTGCCTTGCGCTGTGCAACAGTACAGCTCCCATACCACCTGTTGCACAGTTGGTCAGGATGCTTTCTATTGCACAGCGGTAGAAGTTCACCGGGATAGTTTTCAGATAGCTGATTTTTCCTCAGTGTCCTCAGGAAGAAGAGGCGCTGGTGAGCCTTCTTGACCAGGCAGGAGGTGTTGGTGGACCAGGACATGTCCGCTGAGATGTGGGTCCCCAGAAACTTGAAACTGGAGACACACTCAACAGCCGTTCCATTGATGTGGATGGTGTCGTGCGTGCCTCTTGAATCTTTTCTGAAGTCCACGATGAGCTCCTTCGTTTTGGTGGTGTTGAGGAGCTGGTTATTTTCAGTGCACCATGTGGCCAGGTGCTTGATCTCCTCCCTGTAGGCTGTCTCATTGTTGTTGCTGATGAGACCAATCACCGTAGTGTCGTCTGCAAACTTGATGATGGAGTTGGATGCGTACACAGGCTTGTAGTCGTGGGTTGAAGAGGGAGTAAAGAAACAGGCTTAGCACACAGCCCTGTGGTACACCAGTGTTTGAGTGTGATGGGACGTGGAGCAGTTGGGGCCTGATCGGACATTCTGGGTCTGTTGGTCAGAAAGTCCAAATCCAGTTGCACATGGAGGTGTTGATGCCCAGGTCTCGAAGTTTGGCTATTAACTTAGCTGGGATGACAGTGTTGAATGCTGAGCTAAAGTCAACAAACAGCATGCCTGCATAAGTGTTCTTATTGTCCAGAGGTGTGAGCACAGAGTGCAGTGCCATGGAAACTGCATCCTCTGTGCTCCTATTGCTGTGGTATGCTAACTGGTCTGAGTCCAGTGTGGATGGTAGCAAGTCTTTTAGGCGTGCCAGGACCAGCCGCTCAAAGCACTTCATTACGATTGGTGTGAGTGCTACAGGGCAGTAGTCGTTAAGGCACTTTGGGCTGGAGTGTTTTAGCACAATGGAAGTGCATTTGAAGCATGTTGGTACAGCTGCTTGGGCAAGAGACAGGTTGAAAATGTCTGTAAACACCCCAGCGAGCTGCTCTGCACATGCCCTTAGCACACGTCCAGGGATGTTATCTGGTCCAGCTGCCTCGTGCGTGCTGATCCTGCTCAGTGCATTGCAGATGTAACCCATAATTAGTCAGAGACTTTTACTTTTTCAGGCCACCTTCTGTGTTGCCTAAATTAGCTAGATTCTTTAAAGCCCCCCCTCAAGCAAGCATTTAAGAAACCTCACATGTTTCCACTGTGGTTGTGGCTTGCTGCTGGCGTATTTTCCACCAGAGTTACATCTGAAATCTTTAACCCTATTAATTTGATTGCTGGGTGAGTTTATTTGATGTCAGTATTTTTTTCTTGTGGTATTTTTGCTCGATTGCTTATTAGAGCGTTGTTTTATTAGAAGCATTGGCATTGTGTACCTGGATTGGCATTGTTACGGCTGGGATTCTGTCAGAGCTGATTGTGGCTAAGTACACCCCACTCTCTGAAAAGGTAACTTGCTTGCTGAATTTTACCTTGATTCTGAAGCAGTGTTTGAAACAAGATTGATCTGTAGCTACACTTAAGTTGATATTGCGCAGTATGTATATTTATTTAATTTTTCCCTTTCCCTCACTCTGCTTGAGTATTTGACAATCAATTTGTTTTATTTTTCTTGATTGATATTTTGAAAGTGCACTTTAAGTTTAAATAGATTAAGCTTGAAATATACTTTTTTTTGTTTTAATTTATTCGAATTATGGTTAATTAACCTGACTGAAATGTTTGTCTAATCATTAGGAATATAATTATTGCATTTGCATTTAGTATGCATAAACTAGATGCTTAAATTTTATAATTGTTTCCATTGACCAAGACCCATCCACCCCTTAGATGTGGATGCTGTACGTAAACAACCTTCAAGAATTGCTGCAGTCTGGTGTTATACGTGAATCCAACTCACCTTTTGCTTCCCCCATAGTTTGTAGTGCGGAAGAAAAATGGTGCAATACGGCTCTGTATTGATTACAGGAAGTTGAACGCACAGACTATCAGGGATGCATATGCTTTCCCAAAGCTGGAGGACACATTTTCAGCACTATCTGGCTCAACATGGTTCTCCACACTGGATTTAAAATCTGGTTACTACCAGATTGAGATGAATGAATCAGACAAAAGTAAGACTGCATTTGTCTGCCCGCTTGGATTTTACAAATTTAAGGAATTACTAGCTTTTTTAGCTGTGCTTCTCACCTTTCTTTTAAGGGAAATTAGCACTTTTAGCTTTAAGAGCACCACCCCCTTTTCCACATAAACAGGGTGGCACCCTCAGATTAACTAGGAGTTAAATCTGGGGACAAATACGTCCCACACAACACAAGTGAACTTTTAAAATGTCCCGTTAGACAAATATGCAAAGCATCTTAGGTTAGATGTTTGAGCATCTAACTTTCCTGGACTGGAAGTTGATTTTGAAAAGCGCATACCTGTGGACTTTCATTTAAGACTTGTGGTTTAAGCAAACATGAAGATAAGTCACAGCATCTGAGGACTAGGGTTTAACATTTTTCCCGAAAATGAGATGTATCATTCCCGGGAATCCCGGGAAAAACGCATCAAAGAAAAACGCATATCGACCAGTTTGTTTTTTTGTTCATTGGCAAAACCTCTAAACTGATTTCAGAGGGATTCTTGGGAAGAATATGTCCATCTCTCTTAAGTGCTGATCTGAGATAGTCGCATTTTGCCATACTATTAAACGTAAATCCATCAAAAGCTGCCATCTCCGCTAATATTTCACCAAGCGACTTGTTAGCTTTGCTAAAGTAGCCATCTAGCGTTTTCAGACGTTGTAGTAACTGTGAAAATGTAGTGTAATACATACATGACCACTAGGAAGCGCTGTTGCCGTTTGAGAATGTTATTGACCGTAGAAGAAGAGTGAGCAGTAGTAGGAAGAGAGCCGAAAGAGAAAAAGTGTCTGTTGTGGAGCTGTACGGTGTTCGTGTCTGGAAATAAACCTTCTCCTTGTGGAATAAAAGGTCTCCTGTAATTTACCACAGACGTTTTGTTGATGGGCTTTCTTCAGGAACTTTCCTATGCTGAGATTCTAAATGTCTGCGCAATCCACTTGTCGACCCCCCAGAACACCTGACAATCCGGTCACACAACATGCACTTTGCGTTTTCATTTTCAACCTTTTTAAAATGCTCCCATACAAAGCTGGCAGTAGACATCCTCCTTAGGCGGTACCGCGGTAGGCTACTGAATGCAACGTAAGACAACAATAGACGCGCACTGAGCGCACTCCAATAGGAGCGCACTGGATTATTTTTTTTTAACTTTCATTTCCCGTTTCCCGTCATAACATTTCCCGGGAATGGGGAAATAGTTTTGATCAGATTTCCCGGGAATCCCGTCTCCCGGGATTAAACCCTACTGAGGACAGATGTGCAACAAATTTTGGTTCAGTCAGTAAGCTTAACTTTACAGTTAAATCCACTCAGACTGTTGGTTATACCAGATAGCTTGATTGATTCAAGCATCTGAGTTTAAAACTCTTTGTAGTACAGTTGGTTATCACAAGCTGAGAACATTTTTAGTTAGCTTTTATTTTCTAAAAGTCTAAAAACATCACTGGTTATATCCTGATATGTGTGCAGTTTAAGCTGTGTTACTATCGCCCACCCAGGGGACGCCATAATATGTTGTACAATTATGCACTGTTTAAAGTTATTTAATGTTTCATAAATAACTCTCTGTCTGTTAAGTATTATCTGGTGATGATCAGCTATTAAGCTGATATCAAGACAATGGTTGAAAGGGATGAATTCAAGCACTAGCGATATTTTTAACAGCAAAACCTGCACACACATAGAATAAAAAGGAGTGACAACTTCTTTTCAAGTCTAAGAATTTAATACCAGAAATAAAATAAACATCCATAGAACACCGCTATGTAATGCTGTTTATCTGTATTAACACAATATTTCGATTAACAAATCCTCTCTACAAGTCTAGTGAAACTTAACTAAACTACTAAGCAAAATGAAGACAAAAAGAAGCTAAGCTAAGGAACTATTTACATGCAAAACAAACAAAAGACAAAACAAAAGTGGTTAATCAATATCAGAATAATTCGGTGAATCATTTTTCACTACAGATCTGATAAAAGAAAAACATGGAGTGGAGTTAAAAACATTTGGCATGTATTTCAATCCATTCACAATGCAAAGCCCAAGTTAAACAAACATTATTGTGAGAAAATAACATTCTGGTTACTGATTTGCTCAGTAAAATCATTTAAACCCTTACAAGCGAGTTTGTTAATGTGATTCTACCTCTGGGCGTCTGGGGTCGCTGTAGCAAATCGGTGGCTAAGAGGTTACAACATAAAGTTATCAAATTTACCTTTACCAACATTAATATTCGATAGTAATGTGGGGATAAGGCTCATAGCACCATCGAAGGATGGCGGAGCCGAACGATTAAGCTGTGTGCTTTAAACGAAACCGGATGTTGCAAGGCTAATAGCATTAAGGCTAGTGTGAGCTACCTGTTAGCCCCTTTGTTCTAAACACCATGTGTCCAACGGTTTACAAGACATTTCCCAATAAACCTTTTAATTTCACCCTCAGCTCGCTGCCCAAACCTGTCTTTTGTCTCGTGTGAGTTCTGTCCAGTTTGGCCATTCATGGAAGGAGCGTTGAAGGAGGGAATTTATTGGTTTGTTGTTGGCGGGCTAGCGCTTAGCTCTTCAGCCCTGAGCTAACCAACAGCATGCGGTTCTGCGGTGGTCCGGACCGATGTCCATTCAATAGTCTGATCGTTCAGCTTGTCTGGTGAGGGGAGGCATCCACCGTCTCGCGTCTGCTCTCCTGCAACAGCTGACAAAATTGAACAAAGCTGTTTCAGCAGTCTGCACTTTGCACCTGGTTTGCTCAGCAGTCAGACTGAAACTTAGCTCTGTTCCAGTGTGTTGTTTATCCGGATTCAGTCAGGGAGGTCCTCCATTGAAGCAGGCAGTCGAGTCTAGCAGACCCTGGATCAAGCGTGGCTGGTCCAGGCACCTTCCCTCAGCTGCTGGCTTGTGTGTCGGTCTCGGCCGACCAGGACCTCATGGTCCAGTCCGTCTTTGTCTGCTCTGAGAGGGCTGCTGTAGAGCTGAAGAGGTCTGCAGAAGTGAAGAGGGCTCTTTGTCTGTGAGAGGAAGGTGTTATAGCAGCAGGACCCCTGGTGAGAGGAAGGGAGTCCCAGCTGTGAGGGTCTCATGTTGCAGCCAGAGTGGAATTCCTTTGTTACCCCCTTCCATACTACATTTTCAAAATTCAATCTGAGATCAAGTATGTATCATGGTGTTATTATGGCATAACACCAATAACAAAGCTGCATCACCGGATAGGGCCATGTTTATTGTTATTTGTAAGAGTGAGGTCATCATGTAGGATATGGAAAGAGTCAAAGCTAGTCATTGTTTAAGAAAAGATGCAGCTCCTATGTAGAAATTAAAAAATTAAATTGCAATTTAGGAATGTATCCACTATAGGACCCGGTTTCAAAAACGATCATTTACGGTCCATCAAAATGCCGCATCTATGTGGACGCACAGCCTAAACAACAATACCTTTGCTGGTACACCTAATATTGTCTTGACAGGGCCTGTGGTTGATTTTTCATTACTGGATTATTGTGTTATATTATTGTAGAAGTAAGCAGATTGTGAGCATTGTACAATCCAGAGTCAAATTCCTTGTATGTGTACACATACTGTATTTTTTTGGACTGTAAGACACACTTAAAATCCTTAAATTTTCTCAAAAATCTATAGTGCGCCTTGTAATCTGGTGCACCTTATATACGATTACCATACTTGCTGTGCTTAGTGACTGATTTTATGTTGTACAATGCATTAAAGAATCTGTCAAAATGTCTAAACTAGAAGTGCATTCATATAAGGCTGCCCACGCCCAGAGTATAAGCTAGCAACAATAAACAAAATAAGTTAATTCAATATAACAATGAAGTTTATTTTGGCCTTATGTTAGAAACAGAGCAGTGTAGTCCAACTACTTTGTCCTCCCAACAGAGACGGATAGCTCTCCCTCTCAGGTAGTATGTGTGTACGCGGAGGGGCAGAGTGATATTACACACTTGAAAAGAATATTTAATGAAGCCTAGGCGCAAATTCAAGCTGGAAGACTTCCGCCTACCTGTTACAGCGTCATCTTCATTTCCGGACCTCGACCCGCTTTCTCCAATCTTCAATCAAGCTTCCGTTTAAAAGGCTCCACACCCACGCCGTCTGACGCTTTCCAGCCGTGCTCGACTGGTACGCGTTCGTTATGTCTGACTTCGAGTCCAATATCCCTCCAGGTTCTCCGGTCGCCTCTCGTGAGGACCCCGTCCCCCCCTCCTCCTCTCCTGTCCGCCGCAGCACTCGTTTGGCCATGCGCCCGGATCATCTCTCCCCAGCTTCTTTCCTTAAATCCAAAGGCATCTCCCTCGCAGCTGGCCTTCAATCTCTGCAGGTTGCGTCTCTCGCTGCCCTCCTGCCGTTCATTGACACCTCTCCGCCCCTTTTTCCTCCGTCCCCTCCTGCCCCCCCTTCATCGGTCAGCGGGAAAAGATCCTGCAAGTCCGCCGGTCCTCCGGCCAAGCGACGCAAGGGCCGCCCCCCCTCTTCCCAGTTGGCCTCTAGTTTACCTGGGCCTTCTTCAGCTCCACCGCCAAATCCTAATCCTCACGCTCCCGTCGTGCCTCCAGAAGCTCCCGGCCCCTCCTCAGGTCCCCACTCCCTGCCGCCCCCCCCCCTCTTCCGACCAGACGCACCTCCTTACGTCCTCTCTCGTCGCCTCCATGGACTCTCTTCAGCGCTCCATATCTGCGCTCTCCAATCACCTTCAACACGGTGCTTCTAATATTGCGGCGGCGTCCTCAGTCCCTTTCTCTACCGACCCCGGTGTCCCTCCTCCCCCTCTTCAGCCACCTCCTCCAGTATCCACCCTCGCTAACGCCCGGCCCGCGCCGCCTTCAGGTAAGTCCGTTTTTCTAAGCTTCGCTTTTGGTTTTTTTTGTTTGTTTTTTTTGTTTTTTTTTTTCTCTCAATCGCTCTGATCTGTCCTTGGCTATATCCTCTCCTTAACAGGTGCGGCTTATATGCCCTTGCACGCCAACATCTCTCCCAGACTACGCTCAAAGATATTGCAAGGACAGTACATCAATTTAGCTTCCATTCTCCTTCCCTCCCCCGTTGTTGACCAAAGCATTGCTTCAACTGATCAATTTTCAGCCATCATTAAATCTTCGGATCCCCGCCTTTCGAAAGATTTGTCTATCGGGCAGTTTCTAGCCGCATTCAGTGTCTTCAGGGACGTCATATGTTCAGTTTACCCTGAGCGCAGAATTGAATTGGATGCTTACTTGGCTTTGATCGCTGATCTTCATCTGCAATATGGTCGATCTCTATTTTATCAGTATCACAAAGCTTTCGCTACTAAAGCTGTCGCCGTCCTCTCCCGCTCTGGTCTGAATCTCGACTGGTCTACTCTGGATACAGAGATTCTCATCATGCTTACCCAAGCTGTTTCATGCCACCTGTGCGGCATCCCGGGCCATCAAAGTGCATTCTGCCCATCTCTCCCGTTTAAGCTCGGTCCTTCCGCCTCAGCTTCTCCGCCATCTCTTCTCAAAATCCCGACGCAAGATCGTCACGGCAGACAGGTGCAGCTTCATAATAACATGCCTATCTGCAATAATTTTAATGAAAGCGTCTGTTCATTTTCGAAATGTGCTTTCCTTCACATTTGTAGTTTCTGCAGGGACGCTCATCCCAAGTCCGTCTGCCCCCGCCGCACCTTTTCCAGCAAAATCCGTCGAGGTTCCAGGAATTAGTTTCCCACTTTCTTTCGACTCCTATTTTAGTTCCCAAATTGGCTTTTCTTTTACAGTATCACCCCGATCAATCATTCGTTAATTTCCTAATCACTGGTCTCTCCCAGGGTTTTTTCATAGGTTTACCTCATCTCCCCGCTTCTTCTTTAGTCATTCCAAATCTTCAGTCTGCGCTGCTCGATCCGAGTGCCGTCTCCCAATTATTACAGAAAGAGGTGTCTAAAGGTTACGTCATCGGCCCCTGCGTTTCCCCTCCCTTCTCCCTCTTTCGCATCAATCCCCTCGGAGTCGCAATCCGCAAATATTCAGGGAAAAAACGTTTGATTCTTGATCTATCTGCGCCTCATTCCGGTTCCCACCCTAGCATTAATAGCCTTATCCCGAAGCCACCCTTCTCTCTTGTTTACGCCACAGTAGATCATGCTATAGCATTAATAAAGAAAGCCGGTCCAGGAGCATGGCTGGCCAAAGCCGATATTACTGACGCTTTTAAAATCATGCCTGTGCATCCCTCACAGTGGCACCTGCTGGGTGCGAAATGGGACGCAAAGTTTTATTTCTTTGTCCGTCTGACTTTCGGCTGCAGGAGCAGCCCCAGTCTCTTTAATTCATTATCTGAAGCTCTCTGCTGGATTCTTCTAAACGTTGTTAAACTTCCCTCTGTGCTCCACCTCCTTGATGACTTTCTGCTTATCGATCCGCCCCACCCTCCTTCCCGCTCGTTAAGCAAATTGAAAGATCTCTTTCTTCGCGTCAGCGTTCCTCTCTCCGAGGAAAAAACCGTTGGTCCGTGTAAAAATTAGAATTTCTCGGCATCACTCTGGATTCGGAAAAAATGGTAGCTTCACTGCCAGCAGATAAATTAGCTCGCATTCGCGAGATCTCCCAAGATCACCTTTCATCCTCGGCTCTTACCAAGCGCCAGCTTCTCTCGCTGCTCGGGCATCTTAACTTCGCCATGCGCATAATCCCTCAAGGTCGCTCTTTCATCTCCAGGTTGCTCGACCTCGCTAATTCAGTTCCCTCTCTATTCGATCGAATCGTTTTAGATGATGGCTGCCACTCTGATCTCGCTTTTTGGTCCTCCTTGCTTAACTCCTGGAACGGCATTTCTTTTTTCTATGATGATGTCATCCTCTCGGCTGATTCCGTCCAGTTTTTCACCGACGCTGCTCCTTCCGCAGGTTACGGGGGCTTTTTTCAGGGCAGCTGGTTCGCTGAGAAATGGCCTCTTTCGGTTCCTCAGTCACAGTCTTCAGCTTTCTATGAAATAGTCCCCATTGCTACAGCATGCTGCCTTTGGGGTAGCCAGTGGAAACGCAAGCATATCGTAGCATTTTGCGATAATGCCGCGGTTGTCGACGCTATTAGTAAAGGCCGCTCCTCTTCCAAGTCCATTATGTCTTTTCTTCATCGTATTACATGGCAATCCGTGATCAACAATTTCATCCTCTCTGCACGTCACATTCCAGGTCATTCTAACGCCATTGCCGATGCTCTGTCTCGTCTTCAATTTCAGACCTTTCGTCGCCTCTGCCCTTCAGCCGACCTCCTCCCGACGCCTGTTCCCTCCTTCGAAAACCTCATCCTGAATTAATCTCCCCTTCTCTTTTACCCTTGCTACAGTTGGCTTACTTTTACATTAAAAAAGGCCTCGCTCATTCTACGTTCAAATCTTACACCTTCGCCTGGTATAAGTATGCAAACTTCTGCTCTTTTCACAAGACCCCGCTTTATCCCGTTCAAGCTAGCTCAGTCGTCGCTTTTATCACTCATTGCTTCGTTCATCTTAATTTGAAGCCCTCTTATATCCGTAGTCTTGTCGCAGGTATAAATTTTTTTTCCCAACTTTCCCAGTCTTCCTCTTCTGTTAGCCTTTTTCGCGACAATGTTATAAAGCTTCTGTTAAAGGGTATTTCTAATGTCCGTCCTTCCCCCCCAGATAGTAGAAAACCTATCACTCTTCCCATTCTAACCAAGTTACTCAATACCCTTTGGCTTAGTTCCTACTCTCCTTATCTCAAGAGCCTCCTCTCGAGTTCGTTTCTTCTAGCTTTTTATGGGCTCCTTCGTCTAGGCGAGTTCACGTCCCCAAATAACACCTTCATCCCTTCTAGAGACTTAGCGGTGTCTGACCTCAGTTTCCACGTTAACTTTTACAGCCTATCCCTCAAGCATTGTAAATCTAAAGGTGTTTGTACCATCGTTATAGCTCGTACCGATGGTCCGTTCTGCCCTTTTCTAGCCATGTTCAACTACGCTCTGTTAAGACACAAATTGAGTTTTTCCCCCGAACCCCTGTTCTTAACCCCCGAAGGGTTCCCATGTCCTCTGCCTGGTTCCTTAAACACCTGAGGCTACTTCTAGCCGCATCCAACCTCCCTCCTAGCCGATTCTCAGGCCACTCCTTTAGAATAGGAGCAGCTACATCTGCAGCCGCGCAGGGTATTCCCACTTCAACTCTCCAGCAACTCGGCCGATGGTCATCTTCGGCTTTCGCATCCTACATTCGTCCAGATCTCTCAGCCGTTCTCGAAGCTCAACGGTCTCTCAGTGCTTAGGTAAGCACTTCGCAACTCACTGGTGGTGGATGGTTTACTCCATTTAAGAGCTCAAGTCCTGAACTCATAAGGCCCTGCACATCCTCCCGTGCTGCTACTTTCAGGTTTCATTTCAAGTGTTCCCACCTCTTGTCCCTGCCAGCTAACAATTTATCCGGTGAGTTTACTCCCAGCTTCGCTTCGATCTTCAGCTCCCTGTTTTCTGGTGTCTTCCTTCCTGACTTCTAGGCTATTACTACCACTGGCCTTCATCCACAGATTTCACTCAGTTCATCTTTCTTTTGGGGAGGCCTTGCTAATTTCTATGTCTATCAGCTTACCTATTAGCTTTTGCACAAGTCCCTGCTAGCTCGTATCCATCGGCTTCTCTTTCTTTCTCTTTACTTAATGAGATTTGTAGCTATTCTTCTACCTAACTCTAAGTATTCTCATAACCCCAGTTAGCTTCATTTCCCGGCATGGCTCCTCATCATCCCAACGACTCCACATCCGACTTTCATCTACCAGCCCAGCTCCGTGTCACATCAATAACCCTGCAGCTGGCCTTCATCTACCAGCCCAACTCCGCATCACGTCAATAACCCCTCAGCTGGCCTTCATCTACCAGCCTGGCTTTGCGCCTCGTCAGTAACCCCTTAGCTGGCCTTCATCTACCAGCCCAACTCCGCATCATGTCAATAATCCCTCAGCTGGCCTTCATCTACCAGCCTGACTTTGCGCCTCGTCAGTAACCCCTCAGCTGGCCTACATCTTCCAGCCTGGCTCCGCATCTCATTAGTAACCCCTCAGCTGGCCTACATCTTTCAGCCCAACTCCGCATCACGTCAATAACCCCTCAGCTGGCCTTCATCTACCAGCCTGGCTTTGCGCCTCGTCCGTAACCCCTCAGCTGGCCTACATCTTCCAGCCCGGCTCCGCATCACATCAATAACTCGTCAGCTGGCCTTCATCTTCCAGCCCGACTCCGCACCAGGTCAGTAACCCCCAGACTGCCGTCATCTATCAGCGTTTCACCTCTCGTTGCGAAGTCCTGGCCTCGGCCCCGGCATCGGCCCAGAAGTTTTGGGGGAGCATCCCTATTCAGCGTTAATGGGCTCATCTGAATTCATCGGAATTCACTGCTCAAATCTTCAGCCGGGGCCCGAGCGCCAAAGAACTGTTATTCATTTTGTCAAATAAATTTGTTAATCGTTTCTCTTTCTCCGTCTGAGTCTCTTCAGGTTGAAATGTGGTGTGCCTTATGTCTGAACGTAGACACAATAATTCACAGTGTGCCTTATAATCCGGTTTTTGGTCTAACCCTAACCCTACAGTACCTGGCAAATAAAGCTGAGTTTCATTCTAAAAGGAGAAAAATTTTCAGCTTGTTTACAGTTGAGTTGTTTTGTATTTATCATGAAGTTAAATCTCATTCATTTTTATAATTTAACTTTCTTACTCAATATAATTTATTCAATTTAATTTATTTTATTTATATAGCACAAATTCACAACACATGTAATCTCAAGGCACTTTACAAAGTCAAAGTCAATTAAAATCCTACAGTATTGGTCAAAGTTTCCTATCCAAAGGAAAACCAGCAGATTGCATCAAGTCTTGACAAGCAGCATTCACTCCTCATGAAAGAGCATAGAGCCACGTTAGACAGTCGTCTACATTGTAAATGCCTTTGCAGCAATCCTTCATACTGTGCATACATGAAGCGACTGTGTAGAGTAAAACTCCCCAATTAACAGGAAGACAAAACCGACAGACCACCAGACCAGAAGTTAAGACAAAAATATAACAGAGAGAACATAAAGTTAAAACTTGAAACTACAACAAATAATTAAAATTGGAGAACGGTAGAAGAACCAAGCAGAGTGAGGGTTAGCAGCACCCTAACCCTACCCCTAACCCTAATATCTTGATATCCTACAGGAAGGCAGCATAACTACAGAGATAACAGCAACATAACTACAGAGGTAGCTCAGGGTAACCTAAGACACTCTTACAATAAGATTTGTCAAAAAGGGAAGTTTTAAGCCTAGTCTTAAAAGTAAACAGGTTGTCTGCTTCATGGACCAAAACTGGGAGTTGGTTCCACAGGAGAGGAGCCTGATAGCTAAAGGATCTGCCTCCCATTCTACTTTTAGAGACTCTAGGAACCACCAGCAGACCTGCAGTCTGAGAGCGAAGTGCTCTGTTAGCAATGTTGTGCAATCAGATCTCTGATGTATGCTGGAGCTTCATTATTAATGGGTTTATATGTGAGAAGAAGAATTTTGATTATATTCTGGATTTAACAGGAATCCAATAAAGGAAAGCTAAAATTGGAGAAATATGATCTCTTGTTAATTTTCATCAGAACTCTTGCTGCAGCATTTTGGATCACCTGAAGGTTTCAAACTGTATTTTTGGACTTCCTCATAGTAAAGAATCAACAATATTCCAGCCTTGAAGTAACAAATGCATGGACTAGTTTTTCAGCATCACTCCTGGACAGAATGTTTCTAATTTAGGCAATATTCTTGAGGTGAAAAACAAAACCCATAAAACCTGTTTACTGTGGTATTTAAATGAAATGTCCTGGTAAAAAAAATAACACCAAGTGACTAATGAAAAAAAATGTTTTAAGGACTCTGGTCAAAACATGACAATTTCTCCCTAGTTAGAATTTTAAAGCAAAAAAGTGAAAGTCATCCTGGTTTGATATCATCAAGACATGCCTGCAGTCTAAGTAATTGATTGGATTTGTCCAGATTTATGGATAAATATAGCTCAGTGTCATCAGCATAACAGTAGAAATGAATCCCATGCTGTCTGATAATTTTACCAATCGGAAGCATAAAAGGATTGGCCCCAGGGATGAACCCTGTAGTACTCCACAAGTGACCCTAGAGTTTGAAGATTTATTATTAACATGAATAAACAGGAATCTTATTAGCCAGATCAGATTTAAACCAGCCCATTCATTTTCCCTTAATCCCTATGTGCACGTTCAAGTCTTTGTAGGAGAATATTGTGACCAACTGTATCAATTGCAGAGCTAAGATCCTACAGGACAAGTATAGACACAAGTCCATTGTCTGAGTTCATGAGAATATCATTATTGACTTTCAGCAGGGCTGTGTCAGTGCCATGATGAGCACTGACTGAAACTCTTCATATAGGTCATTACTCAGTAAATGTTCACATACTCTATAAGCAACTCCTTTCTCAATAATTGTAGATAAGAAAAGAATGTTAGATATAGGTATTTTATTTATTAAGTCATCTGGATTAAGAGGGTTTCTCAAATAAATGTTTGAAAACAGCTACTTTAAAAGCCTGTGGTACATATCCATTTACTAAGGATATATTAATCATGTCTAAAGTGGGGGCATTAATCAAAGGTAATACTTCCTAAACAATTTGGTTGGGATTGGGTTTGGATAAAGCAAATCCAAACCCAATCCCAAATTGGTTTGGATAAAGCTAAAATTTTAAATAACTCAGAAAGCTTTACTGTGTCTAAACAGTCCAAAAACTGATCAGGTTCTAAAGATTCCTCCAATGCAGCCTCACTTACTGAGGATGAAATAATAGCGTGATTTGGAAGAATGGCAATGATTTTATATTCAATAGAAATAAATTATATTTATGAAGAAGCTCATGAAGTCATTACTGCTGAGCACTAAGGGAATGGATGCATCAACAGAGCTATGACCCTAAGTTTTGCAGCTGTACTAAAAGAAACAGCATTATTTGTATTCTCCTTTATTAATGATGAAACATATGCTGCTCTAACTCTGCAAAGCGTCTTTTTATGCAACAGTAAACTGTTTTTCTAGATTGAGTAGGATTCCTCTTGATGAGTAGAGCGCCATATTTTCTCCATTTTCCTAACTTCCTTCAAATAATGCAGCTCTGGAATAAACCAGGGAGACTCTGTGAATAATTACTATTTAATTGGTATTTTGTTTTACAGTACAACTGTAAAATATATATAAAAAAATCTCTGTATTTTATTTACAAAGTAGCTAAAACAGGATTTCTTTCTTTCCAAGTACCACAATCTTCAAAAACCGGTACAGTAAAGCCCATAATTACCCATACCTCTGGCAGATGTAGTGTAGCTTAACCAGAGCCACAACATATAAAGCATCAAAATACCAAAGTAAACATGCTAAAAGCTGGTTAGCGGTTACAAGAAGGGTTTGATAGTTGTAATTTCAAAAAAAAATATTCCACTAGCTTATTAGAAGTGTAAAAATAATTTATAACATGACATTATAATTTTAAACTGCTACTTTGGTTAAATAGTGTTATTTTCTGTGGAGGTATCCCTGTCTAATTTCCTAAGCAAACAAGAATTAAATAAAAAATTATATTTTATGTAATGTAAATCCATCTTTGTATATATGAAGATTCACTGTATATAACTGGATGCACCTTCCCTACTCTGCACCTTCTTGTATGAGCCGATGTGACGAGTGAATTTCTCCATTGTGAGATCAATAAAGACTATCTTATCTTATCTTATCTTATCTTATCTTATCTTACTTTTTGGCTTACTTGTATATTGTCCCATAACGAGGCATTTTGTTGAGAAATTCAAACAGTAGCTCTGACATGCTTTCATTTGAAATATTTGTATTTTGTAAAATTAACTCTATTGATATTTTTCCAAAAACAAATCCAGAGCTTGAAAAACACCCCTACTCATTCATAATTAATAATAATGACTGACTCCTGCTTTTGTTTGTAATGCAACTAATAATTAGCATTTTTCACATTACTTACAAAAAAAATCCCTGCCAAACTAGTTTCCCACTAGAGTCAATATTATAATAATTCACTGATGAAGCAATTTTGTAGCCTATAATAGGCAGTGTTTACACCACATTTGTTGCCAATAGACAAAAGTGAAAACTGCTGATAATGATTGGTTCTGGCATCAGTAAATGCTTTTATGTAAATGCCTGTCCCTAAAATGTGACCTGGTAACAAAAGCAACTTGTGATGAGTGTACAGCTAAATGCATTAGTGGATCAATTAAGCACTAGTCTTCCTCTGCTTATGTTGCTATAGCAACTGACCTGCAAATGTAGAGAAAAATAATGGAAATCCAGAAAGTGAACATTAAATCCTGCATATTTTAAGCTTTCAAATGTGTCTTTAGCATGAGAACAAATACACCATCTTTGAAATGATTTTTAGTAACTTAATTAATAAAGCTTTTCAAAACATAACATTAAATATTAAGGGGAATTAGATGACAGAAACCATACATTTAATTTTTCCTTCTGTATAGATTCCAGATTACCAGGATTCAACTTTGCTGTATCTTTTATATTTCTCTTTGTAGTTCCAAAACATATATGTTGTTTAACCCAAAATTATTAAAACCTCTGGCAGATTTTATAGTGAATCATTTTCATTCAACCAAGTAGTTTGTTTCTGATAGGAAATTAAGGTTCTCTCAGGAGATAATAAAACAGTATAAAACCAATATTACCTTTGAAAAACATGAATAACATTTTTTTTTAAAACAAATGGCATGAAGGTCTGCTACGAGGGCCACTTGTGAGCATTGGCTTTGGGTGTACATAGAGTTTGCTATTTGTGTTACATTTACATTTTACTTTTAGTTTATTTATGTTGTGTTAAATTTACCTGTAATTCCTTCAATAAATTCCCTAATTTGTAGTAATTTTGTTGGAAGCAACTATTTCCTAACATGAAATATATTTGTGTGCATTTTTGTGACATATGCCTTCAACATGCATCACTAATCTTCATTTGTGATTGGTAGATCTTGAGGCGGAATCTTTGGCATTGTGTTGGAATCACCTGAAGCAGCGGGTAAACACAAAAGTAGAAATAAAAGCCTAGTTATTACCTCACTTGTTTGGATTCTTGTCTGGTTGATAAGTATTATTTTTTACCATATTTAGAAACAAACCTGGAAAGAGATTTAGGTGTTCTGTATTCCACATCCAATTAACATGGTAGTTTGATTAATGCAGAAAAATATGATAATTTCCTAAATATAGTTACTCTTTCAATGTTTACATGGGTTTATTTTGCTGTTCCTATTTTTTATGCAATTTAGTTGCAGCAGTCTTAGATCACGGGATTTAGTCAAAGGGCTTCACTGTTGTATGTATATCAAAAAAATGCATACCAAAAATCTGTGTATAAAAAAATAATAACACCTTAGCCTTTTCTATTTCTACATTATTTTTATTTCTTAAATTAAGTGTTTCATCATGACTTCTCTGTGTATGTTCTCTTTCTTTTAACTAATATCAATCATTTTGTTCTAGCTGCTCAGCACTTTGGTGCTACATAAATAAACCTGATACTGACTTTGACAATTACATGTAAAAATCTTGAAATTTATTAAGCCAAACAAGGTTTGTGCAACAATAAATTGGAGTCCTTTCTTGATGTTTATACAAATACATAAGCGTTTTAATATTGTAGACTAAAGGCTAATTAATGATGCTGTGGTTCATTTAATCTAAAACATATGGTATATAGATTAAATGAATTGGCGCTGAGAAATTAAACTGGATTAAATCAAACAAAATAATACTGAATTGCCTGGTATCTCCAAGTGATACATTACATCTACAAAGAAACAAAATCCTTAACCTCACCATCAGAGTGGACATACTATGCCGTGTAGTATTTAGGTCATTCAGAAACCTGCTGTTTTGGTAAATGCAATGCAGCTAATCAATTTTGTGTGTGAACCCCACAGCACAAACAGTACAAACCTCATTCATGTGATTCTACGACTTAGAAATGGCCTGAAGACCAAAGTATGCTAATTGTGATGATAAATTCCCTGCAATTTTGTTCTGAGGATAGGATAATTTTCTCAAACATAGTACCCTTGAGATAATTCGGTGGATGGAGTGTCCCATCTCAGCTGAAGTACAGGGGTCATTAAGTGTTGTTGTGGAGTGCTAACTGCTCGCAAGGACCTAAGTTCCCCACCCCCTAGGTGTTTCTCCCTGTTTATACATAGGTAGCTTTTTTCACTGGAGTAGCCTACCTGGGACTTTTGAGATTTCCAGTTTACTGCCATTTTCTATGTTTAGGGTTGTTGGAAGATGCCAAAAGATATTTTACAAACAGCCTTAAAAACATGGGGAAAAATAGTCTAAACGTTTACATTTGACCATATATCAAGCCAAACCACTTGATTTTATCACCACTAATAAGACCCCTGTAACAAATGCAAAGAATGTGACATGTTGGTGCCATGAATGAAATTCATTCATAAACAGAATCTATTTTTCCTTGGGTGATGAAGTATTTATTGCACCTCAAGTCTGGAGAGTGTGGTGCAGAGCACTCTGCCAGAGGCCCAAATGGATTTTCAACTATGGACCCTAAACCTTTCAACCCACAATGCGCCTGAATAGCAGTTAGAGGTTGCCATGCCAACCCCATCTAGAGGGACATTTCAGTTGCATCAGAGAGAAAGCTTGGCCAGATGTCTCCAACAATTTACTCTGAAAAGATTCACGATTCGCAATGCTCATTAGACAGCAGCAATCAGAGGAGCAGGGACATATGTAGCTTTCCTGTATGGATGACACATCTCTCTATCTTTCTTCCACCTTTAAAATGCAGACATTTGTCACACGCATACAGCAGGTTTCTGATCCATGTTAACTTAAATATTGTTTGTCTTTTTTTGCATCTGTGACAGGCTCATTTCACTCATCAGATGCTTGGGTAGTGAAACAAGGCA
Source organism: Fundulus heteroclitus (assembly GCF_011125445.2). NCBI lineage: Eukaryota > Metazoa > Chordata > Actinopteri > Cyprinodontiformes > Fundulidae > Fundulus > Fundulus heteroclitus. The sequence goes on from NW_023396813.1 coordinate 18,474, forward strand.
TTATTTTCCAGTATAAGAATAAGAAAACATGAAATGTAGTAGAGTGAGATTTTTGGCAGCATTTAAAGCTGCTAATCACTGCATATTAATTTACATTATATACATCTTGAATCTTTTTATATTTATAAACACCAACCTCAAAGTGTCGCATTTTATTTGACAGATTGTCAAGTAAAGGTCATTTTTCCAAATGTATGCATTGATAATCAGCTGCACTGAGCAAGGACTTATGGGCACGTTTTGCTTCAATTCCAACTGAAGTTTTTTGGGGGAATGTGTTTGCACGTCTACAGATAAAATTTCTCTATTCATTTGCAAACCATCTCAACTCTATTAGATTGCATGGAGAATTACAGTTGTTACATCTTGTTACAGACTCTTAAATGGATTAATGTCTGGGTGTTAAATGAGCCATGCTAACACATTAGTATGCTTTGATCATGGCTATTTTATTGTAGGTCTGGCTTTATGTGTAGGGGATTTGTCCTGCTGAAAGGTGAACCTAAGCCCTAGTAGCCAGGCTTTTGCTGCTTCCAATAGGTTTTCTTCCAAGATTGTTCTGCATTTAGCCCCATGCATCCATCTTCCTATCAATTATGAACAGCTTCCTTGTCCTTCAAAGGTATTTACATATCACAATGCTGCCACCAACATGTTTCACTGTGTGCCGGTTTGTAGCAAAATACAAAGTATCTTCCATGGCTGTCCTTCAACAATGGCTTTCTTGTTACTCCATAAAGACCAGGGGCCTCACTTATAAAGCTTGCGTACAATTAAAATGGGGCATGAAACTTTCCACGCAAAAGTTTGGATCTGAAAAAAAAAACTTGATTGGAAAATGTCCAGTCCTCACGGCAACTCTGGCCCATGCATGCGCTCATCTTGGAGGCATGGGAAATTGGCGACGCAGACGGTGAAGTGGTGAATTGCAGTCAAACTACGTCAATCATTCAATTTCACTCCATATCAGACTTTAATCATAAATTGACGTTATCATAAGCGTTCATCAAAACCACAGTGTTAGTCACACTTGTGCCAATGATGCATAATTATACATAATGAACTTTACCAATAAATAAAACAATAAATAGAAAAATTATCTTAAAACCATCTTAAATAAAACTCCATAAAACATTTTATCAGGGTTTTCTACCACATTAATTTCCCAGATGAGCACAAGAGGGACATGTACCACAGATTAACACATAACTGTGAGAAGGTGTGAAGCAATTACTTTAATTGCAATAAATACAACCATGCATGATACTTCACAGTGTATGCAATGGCACTGCTGGACAACCTTGCAAATGGGAGAATTAGAATAAAAAAGTGTTTTTTATTTTTTTATAAAGGTGCAAATATATATATATATATATATATATATATATATATATATATATATATATAAAATATGTATATATGTATACATATATGTAAATATATGTTTTTGTATATAGTTATTTAGATATTTATAAATGTTTTTATATATATATATATAAATAAATAAAATGCTAAATATTTCAGCACATGACTTTCTCAGTACTTGATAGTTTTAGTACATAACATAAAAGTATATGGCATTTGACATTTTAAAAGTTTTAAGCCCCCCACCCCCCAAACATGAAAAAATCCTCGTTATTCGATGCTGTAGCGCACATATTCCCTAGTTACTGGGGGAAAATAGGGAGTGTCAGGGTTCTCTGTGTTGTCCTGCTCTAATTCTACTCCTCAGGTGTGCCTAGTTGGCTGAGGGGGCGTGGTCCACACCTGCAGCTCGTTGGAGGCGGCTTCCTCTGGCTTCTTAAGCAGAGCGCTGACAGATGGAAGACGCCAGAGCCTTAACCAGTCGTGGTACGACGTGGCCTCTGACCCAACTCCTGAAAACCTGCTCGTGAGTTTTTCCGTCTTTGAACTTTGAACTAATTTTGGATCTCCCTGTTTTCGTCACAGTTTTTGGTGCTTGGATGCTCTCACCTGTCTTGACGTCTTGTCCGAAGAACCAGGCCATCAGAATCCTCTCGCTCAGATTTTGCTCTGGCTCACCCCTCATACTCCCTGGATGTTACCCAGCGGGGTCTGAGATTCCCCCTACCGGATTCTGCTGGTTCTCCCCACACTGTGGTCAATCCATCTGTCACCCACTTCCGAGGAGGCTCGCTCTGGATCCCTCACCAGAAACATCTGCCGCCCTCAGCCACTAGCCGCCTAACACCAACAGGGTAGGATCACAGAGTTCCCTCGGCACTACTTCTCCCCGGTTAGGTCCGCCCCGCTTTATGGTAAGCAGTGCAGTTTCTAGTAGTTATCCTGGTTCAACTTCCGAAGTCATTTACTCTTCTTCTCCTTGCAGTCTCTCCAGCCGTGACATTCTGACCCTGCCAAGTTGCCTGTAGTCTCGTCCTTGATATCTGCCTTTTTCCTAAACAAACATCTTTTAAAACTGTGCTTTGCTTCCCGATCGTATCTGCATGTGGGCTCGTCACCTGAAAATCATGACAGGGAGTACCAATATGGCGGCTGGTGGCTTCAAAGCGACTTGTTCTAACAGCGGGCGATTAGCACTCCAGTGTATAATAGAGATCAGTGGTCCTAATCCACTCTCCAAACCCCATAATGCAGAAAAGACGCTTTAATAAGGCTCAGCTCCACCTGAGCAGATGCAGCATCGCATTGACATACCATTGGCTTTGTAAAATGCTTATAATCAGGAGGGGTGAGCTCTCATTCCTCCTCAGAATGTCGATCTGAACACACAGCCTCGAAGGATTGTCGACAGAAGTGTCATATCTACTGAGCTGTGTGAGGAGCTGTGCTGTTTGTTGGCTGCTTGCCTCTCACTTCGTCCTGGAACTATCCTTTGGTCCTCATCTGTAAACTAAGACCACTCTACTTCATCTGCTAGATTTCTGTATAACACCAGGATACTCACCTTAAAAATCACTGCATGAAAAGTGTGATTTTCGTCACTATGCGGCACTGTATATTGTCGTGGAAGTTCAGGTTAACGGCTGTTCCCGGTAATTTGCAGGCAACACCGAAAACTGCCATGAATTGTCAGAAATTGACGTGGCAGTTGTCCCCCCACGACCCCCCTCCTCCTAATTCTAGGGGAGGCTTTAACATGTAAATGAAAATGCTGTGAGCTATACAAACGCAAATCAGTGTTGCACGGGGAGGTTTCGCCTTTCTTAGCAAGACAGAGCCACATTTCTTCCTTAATGCAGACTTTAGCTGTGGGTGATTGTAGAATGGCATGTGACCACAAGTCTTACAAACCTTTGTGCCATCGCGTCTGAGCTCGTAGGTTTCAGTAAGCATGTATACTGTCATACATTTTGGACAAACCACATACTGTAAGAAGTTGTCACGGAGGACACCAGTCCATTTCCTCAAGGAGAATAAAGTCTTTGGAATATTGCTTACAAAGGCAGTGAGGGAATTAGCACACACAGACAACATTTCCAAGTATCCACATGAAATGTTTGATGCACAGAAGAAGTGATGTGATGGCATTGTCAGAAATCTTGAAGGTTGATTGCCATGACAAAAGCATCATGGCCAGAAGTTTCATCAACAAGTCTCCTGGTTTTTCACTTGTGGACTGATCGCTTCGTAAAATGTGTTATTTAGTTAGAAGTTATAAATTTACTGAAGGCTGTGGCTGGAAATAATTGGGGTGCAGATAGACAATCATTATTAAACATATATAAGGCTCTCATGAGATCAATAATACATTATGGCAGTTTTATTTATGGAGCAGCAGCTAAAACAACATTACAAAGAATAGATAGATTACAAAGTAGGGCTTTACGTATATGCACAGGAGCAGTAAAAACAACACCTATCAACGCTCTTTTAGTAGAGACTGGAGAAACTCCACTGGAATTCAGAAGAATGAAATTAGGTTTAGTATATTGGATGAAAATTAAAAGTAGTATGGATGAAACTGTAAGTTCAACAATTTTACAAACTTGTTGGGAATAAAAGGACATGCCAAGAATGGAGTCTTAAAGGATTATTGGGAAATAAAGGAAATATAAAGGATATTTATAGATTAAGGAAAGCATTATTTATTTATTATTTATTATCTTCAGAATACAAAATTAACAAATAGAATTTAATAGATGTAAAACAGTGTTGCTACACACTCATTAACAGTAGGTGGCGGTATGCACCTTAAAGTTGCTTGCGATCCGCCATGATAGAAGAGAAGAAGAAGAAGAAGAAGAAAAACGTGCTGAGCGCTCCGCTACTGTGTGTTCATGTCCTCTTCTGAGCCTGAAGATGAAATAAAACCACAACTGCTGGTAAGTGATCAATGGCTGGACGACGTCTCGCGTTCAACTCGCCTTCAACTTGCAAGAACAAGCTTTATTAAAGTGTATTTTTTGTGATTCTAAGTAAGCAGGACGCCATCTTCACAACTCGGAGACAAATTGCAGGCGCTATGAACCGGAGCAAGGGTAAGATTTAAAGAATATGCTTTCATTCTGTGGTAAAAGAAAATAGATACGGATAGATACCGATCATAACTGTACATTTTGTTTTCACAGACTAATCTTGCCTCATAATGAGGCGGTGACCTCCTATTTGCTCTGAGCAATATATGCAAGTCCAGATTTACACGATGTTGATAAAGACAACATTGTGTGTAAGTGACTTGTTTTACTGTTTTCTCCTTCCTTGTTACTTTGACTTGCGTTTGATTTTTATTCATACCACTCTCATTTAATTGTTTTCCAGCCGCTTGTAAGACGTATTATGAGACGGTACGCAGGAGCTGAAGCTGCCAAGAGTTCAGCTCGAAGTCGAGCTAGAAGAAAGAGGGTAAGACTTTATTTGGTGACTATTTTTCAGGTGCATTGATAGATGTGTTGTGTCCATACGCAGTGCATCCCATCGCACAGTACTTATTCATTTTTATTTTATTTTATTTATTTTTTTATTTATTTTTTTACAGCTGCTGGAATCGAGACAGGGTGTGCTAGCGGATGACGAGGTGGAACTCTGGAAGTCCGCCACCGTCGACCTCGTGTCTGGCGAAGAAGATGGCGTCGTTGGCGGGGTCTCTGGATGGATTGTACTACAGACATGAATACGTAGACGCCGCGTCCTCGGGTGAGAGGCGTGCCGACAGAGCGGCCATCTTAGGTCAGACCAAGCTGCGCTCAGAGAGAATACAAGTCAATTCAGAAAAATTTACTTTATGTTTTCAGACACTCTGAAGCCGGTGAATTCTCACCCGATTTCCAAATAAATCAGCTGACTGAAAACGTCACCCCTTTAGGGGCTACATGGGACCAATTGATTGAATTAAATTATTGTCTAACTTAATATATAATTTCGATTTTGTATTGAAAGTAAGCAAACTTCCAGAGCTACGTCCAGGGAAGCCCGACTTTTACTCCGCTTATGGGTGCGCAAATAAAAGGATAGGCCTACTAGAAACCAGATCCTGGGGAATTACCTTCCATAAGTAAGATTTTATGATAGATAATCCCCATGCTTTACAGTCACAGTTTTTCTGGCATAAACACAATATGTGCTAATGGGTAGCAGGGATGAAAGTAGAGAAAAGTACATTAAACACCAAAAACAAACAAAATGGTCCTAAATTACTGGATAGACATGATTTGTGGTGGGGGGGATATTATACAGTTTTTGCTATGATTTTGTAATGTATTTGATTCTTAGATGCGTTAGGTTTTTTGTTGATTTATTTCCCCCCCAGATTGCGGTTTGTAATATATAATTTTTAAATGCTGTTATGAGCACCTCTGCTCTTACTTGTCTGTATATAGTTTTGCTCCTATGTAGATCAGTGCTGTTGTCTGTAGACCGGTGTCTGTGTATATAGCCTATACATACAGTATATATATATATATATATATATATATATATATATATATATATATATATATATATATATATATCTATATATCCCTCCCTGGGCTGCCACCTTACCGTGGTGGAGCGGTTTGAGTGTCCCAATGATCCTAGGAGCTATGCTGTCAGGGGCTTTAAGCCCCTAGAAGGGTCACCCAAGGCAGACAGGTCCTAGGTGAGGGACCAGACAAAGCGCAGCCCAAAATGCCCCTTATGATGAGTACGATTATTGGACCTTGTGTTCCCTCGCCCGGACGCGGGTCACCGGGGCCCCACTATGGAGCCAGGCCTGGAGGTGGGGCACGTTGGTGAGCGTCTGGTGGCCGGGCTTTTGCCGATGGAGCCCAGCCGGGCTCAGCCCGAAGAGGCGACATGGGTCCCCCTTCCGATGGGCTAACCACCTGTCGGAGGGGCCAAAGGGGTCGGGTGCATTGTGCAACGGGTAGCAGTAGAGGGCAGGGACCTTGGCGTTCCGATCCTCGGCTGCAGAAGCTGGCTCTTGGGACGTGGAATGTCACCTCTCTGGTGGGGAAGGAACCTGAGCTTGTGCGCGAGGTTGAGAGGTTCCGACTAGAGATAGTCGGACTCACCTCGACGCACCGCTCTGGCTCCGGAACCAGTCTCCTTGAGAGGGGCTGGACATTCTTCCACTCTGTAGCTGCCCATGGTGAGAGGCGCCGAGCTGGGGTTGGCATACTTGTTGCCCCCCGTCTCGGTGCCTGCACGTTGGGGTTTTCCCCGGTGAACGAGAGGGTGGCCTCCCTCCGCAATCGCGTGAGGGGACGGGTTCTGACTGTTGTTTGTGCTTATGCGCCAAACAGCAGTTCAGATTACCCACCCTTTTTGGAGTCCTTGGAAGGGGTACTGGAAAGTGCCCCTCCTGGGGACTCCCTCGTTTTGCTGGGGGACTTCAACACTCACGTGGGCAATGACAGTGGGACCTGGAGGGGCGTGGTTGGGAGGAATGGCCCACCCGATCTGAACTCGAGTGGTGTTTTGTTGTTGGACTTCTGTGCTCGTCATGGATTGTCCATCACAAACACCATGTTCAAGCATAAGGGTGTCCATATGTGCTCTTGGCACCAGGACACCCTAGGTCGCAGTTCAATGATCGACTTAGTTGTCGTTTCATCTGATCTGCGGCCGTATGTCTTGGACACTCGGGTGAAGAGAGGGGCGGAACTCTCCACCGACCACTACCTGGTGGTGAGTTGGCTCCGATGGCGGGGGAGGAAGCCGGTCCGACCGGGCAGGCCCAAACGCACTGTGAGGGTTTGCTGGGAACGTCTGGCAGAGTCCCCTGTGAGGCGGAACTTTAACTCCCACCTCAGGGAGAACTTTAAACACGTCCCGAGGGAGGCGGGGGACATTGAGTCTGAATGGACCATGTTCCACGCCTCTATTGTTGAGGCGGCTAGTCGGAGCTGTGGCTGCAAGTTTGTCGGTGCATGTCGCGACGGCAACCCTCGAACCAGGGAAGCCGTCAAGCTGAAGAAGAAGTCCTACCGGGCTTTTTTGGCCTGTGGGACTCCGGAAGCAGCTGATGTGTACCGGCAGTCGAAGCGGCAGGTGGATCGGCTGGTCGCCGAGGCAAAAACTCGGGTGTGGGAAGAGTTTGGAGAGGCCATGGAGAAAGACTTCCGTACGGCTTCGAAGCGATTCTGGTCCACTATCCGGCGTCTCAGGAGGGGGAAGCAGTGCAGTACCAACATTGTTTACAGTGGGGGTGGTGTGCTGCTGACCTCGACTCGGGACGTCGTGCGTCGGTGGGCGGAATACTTCGAAGACCTCCTTAATCCCACCAACAGTCGGACTCGTTTCCGGTGAGAGTTGGACTCCGCCAAGGTTGCCCTTTGTCACCGATTCTGTTCATAACTTTTATGGACAGAATTTCTAGGCACAGCCAAGGTGTTGAGGGGATCCGTTTTGGTGGCCTTAGGATTGCGTCTCTGCTATTCGCGGATGACGTGGTCCTATTGGCTTCATCAGGGCGTGATCTACAGCTCTCACTGGAGCGGTTCGCAGCCGAGTGCGAAGCGGGCGGGATGAAAATCAGTGCCTCCAAATCCGAGACCATGGTCTTGAACCGGAAAAGGGTAGAGTGCCTTCTCCGGGTTGGGGAGGATGTGCTGCCCCTAGTGGAGGAGTTCAAGTATCTTGGGGTCTTGTTCACAAATGAGGGGAAGATGGAGCGGGAGATCGACAGGCGGATTGGTGCAGCGTGATCTACGTTCCTACCCTCATCTATGGTCACGAGCTTTGGGTCGTGACCGAAAGAACGAGATCTCAGATACAAGCGGCTGAAATGAGTTTTCTCCGTAGTGTGTCTGGGCTCTCCCTTAGAGATAGGGTGAGGAGCTCAGTCATCCGGGGAGGACTCAGAGTTGAGCCGCTGCTCCTCCACATCGAGAGGAGCCAGTTGAGGTGGCTCGGGCATCTGGTCAGGATGCCTCCTGGACGCCTCCCTGGAGAGGTGTTCCGGGCACGTCCCACCGGGAGGAGGCCCAGGGGAAGACCCAGGACACGCTGGAGGGACTATGTCTCTCTGCTGGGAACGCCTTGGGATTCCTCCTGAGGAGCTGGCCCAAGTGGCTGGGGTGAGGGACGTCTGGGCCTCCCTACTGAAGCTGCTACCCCCCGACCCGACCCCGGATAAGCGGAAGAAGACGGATATATATATATATATATATATATATATATATATATATATATATATATATATATATATATATATATATGTATATGTATATGTGTATGTGTATATGTGTATGTATATGTGTATATATATATATGTATATGTGTATATATATGTATAGTGTGTATATATATATATATATATCTATATATATGTATGTGTATATATCTATATATCTATATATGTGTATATCTATCTATATATATATATGTGTGTATCTCTATCTATATATATGTGTGTATATCTATATATATATATGTGTGTATCTATCTCTCTCTATGTGTGTATATATATCTATGTGTCTCTCTATATATCTATGTGTGTCTCTCTCTCTCTATATATATATATCTCTATCTCTATATCTATATCTCTCTATATCTATCTATATCTGTCTATCTGTGTATATATATATATCTATGTGTATATCTGTCTCTCTATATATATATATGTATATGTGTTCCAAAAAGAACCCGTGATAGGTAAAATCCGTGAAGTAGTAACCTTTATTTTTTTTACAATTATTATACAATGAAATACTCCCTAGTACATTGAAACCAAAGACCAAGACCTTTTTACAGGCCAAGCATTTGTTTAACAAATAAAAGTACTGTAAAACGCCCAACCGCTACCCGAGTTATTGGATTAGAACGAGAGAAAATGAAAAATTATTATGAGAAAAAATACAAAGTACAGTAGGACAAATAGTGACTCACGTGTATTTCATTGCTCTTCTGACTGAGCCGCTGCATCCTGACTCCACTCTGTAACGTTTTTATCTTCTAGAGCCCGCAGTGCCGGTGTGTTTTTTTTCGGGAGAAGAACATAGTTGTCGGTAATTGTCGCTCTTTTTTTCTTCTGGGCAAAAATATTCCTATAAACTGATGCCACCATCGATTATGTTTGAGAACTGTAATGAATGGCTCATCAATGCAAATCCGTGAATTCACAGCGAGACCCACTTAATCCCTGGTGCCTATCTCCAGCGTTCACTGGGTGAGAGGCGGGGTACACCCTGGACGGGTCTATATATATATATATATATATATATATATATATATATATATATATATATATATATATATATATATATATATATATATATATATATATTCAATTTTATTTATATAGCGCCAATTAATGAAACATGTCATCTCAATGCACTTTACAAAGTCAAATTCAATCATATTATACAGATTGGTCAAAAATGTCCTATATAAGGGAACCAGTTGATTACCAGTTGATTGCTTCAAAGTCCCGACAAGCAGCATTCACTCCTGGAGAAGCATAGAGCTACAGGGAGAGTCGTCTGCATTGTCCATGGCTTTGCAGCAATCCGTCATACTGAGCAAGCATGAAGCGACAGTGGAAAGAAAAACCACCCATTAGCGGGAAAACCTCCAGCAGAACCAGGCTCAGTATGAACGGTCATCTGCCTCGACCGACTGGGGGTTACAGAAGACAGAGCAGAGACACAACAAGAGAGACAAAAAAATCACAGAAGCAAACATTGATCCAGTAATCTGTTCTACATTAGATTATATATATATATATATATATATATATATATATATATATATATATATATATATATATATATATATATATATATATATATATATATATATATATATATATATATACAGTGTGCGATTTGCAAAAAACCCAGAGGGGGGGATCATTTCAAAAGTTAGCTAGCAGGTGCTCTTTCAGGTAGCTAGCTAGGTCCAGTAGGTTAGACTAAAGTCCCTTAAATGTCCCATTTAAGGGACTTTAGGTTAGACTATTGTTTTTAAACTTGCGCCATCTACTGTCGGGACTCGGGAGTGGGTATTAGTTTACTTTAACCGCTTTGAGCAGAAAAGGTAATAATACTCTTTAAAAACAAACAAAAAAATTAATTTACAAATGTGAAGGACACACGACATGTATTAATATAAATCCATAATATTCAGGGGTTAAAGCAAAAATAATCAATTTAACTTAAATTTTTTCTAGTCAGCCCATATATTCCTGGGCCGTGGACATCATGCTACCTTAGTAACCTAATTTGCTTATAGTGCAAAGTCCACTTTAACCAAATCTAGTAGTTCCATTGACAATTCCTGTATCTCTCCCACCTTTCAGCTTCAGAGCCTTTGCACCATCAAGGACAGCCCTCTGCATAATCTCCTTCACTTTCCACATCCATAACATCACCTGGTTAACTTTCATATTTACAGCATCAAGCAAGTTCTTCCTTCACACTTTTGCCAAACTGGTCCACAGTCCACTCACCTTTCCACTTTACAATTTCAAAACCCTTCCCTCCTTGTCCCCCGGAAAAACCTCCATAAACTGCAGCTAATTCAAAAGACAGCAGCTTGCATCATTACATCATCTTCTTAACACCTGTACATTAACTCCACTGTCACATTCAATATAAATCAATCCTATGATCATACAAGGCCAACAACAGCCATGGACAAAGAGGGACACAAAACCAACACGACACAGATCGCGCATTACAATAATCAGTCTCTGCTTTGCCCGTTATTGCTCACCAATTAATTATCCCAACTCATGAGTTTATAAAAAGGAATTAACTTTTTTTTTTAAGTTTATAAAAATGGTTATATTTTAGCCCAGTGACATGTCCAGGATGGACTCTGTGTCCCCACCTCCCTCTCATTGACTGCTGGAGAGTCACCAGCTCCCCCACGGTCCTGTGTTACATCAAGCCGCGTTTTCCAATCAGATATGGCATGACGTAACACCTGTACGGAAAAGCAGGTATAGAAAATCCATGGATGGGAGGTTCCATTTTTAAAAAGTTTAATAAAATTTCTTAAAGTTTATCAGAAAAAAATGTAACTTGCTTTCAAAGAACATTAAAAAAAAATGTTATTAAACTTCTGCTAAGTTAAATATTGTTTAAGGTAATCTTGGCTGGTTTAGCTTGTCTGTCTGGCAGGTGTTTTGGGTTGGAGTAAAATGAGTCCATAGATTCACAGGAGTCTATTTAACATGTTTCTGGTGCGACTTGTTTCACATCACGCTCCACTCCGTGTAAAAATACCAAATAACTACAAAAACTCTGAGAATGGCCTTTCTCTGGTCTCACACAGTTAGAACCCGTTCTCCAGTCCATGTTGTAGCTGCAGTTTGTTTATTTTTGATGTAGTTTCCTTAATAATCTGTATGCATCAAAATCCTTGTCATTTTATTTAACGAGTGTCCTGGTTCAGCTCTTCATGAGGTGGAGCTGCTGCATACTGACTGACTGCAGCTCTGCCTTCTTTGCTGCAGAAAAGCGCGTCATGCTAAATTAGCCGAGCTAAAGCGTTACTCTTTCAGTTTTAAATAAAACATAACAGTAAATCATGAGGAGATCCCTGGTTAGTCGCTGCGTTAATCAGCCAAAGTACTGGAAGCGAGGGAATAAACACTGACAGGCGACATGGCCACAGGTGGAAATAATTAAATAATTAGCTGCAGGAGCAGCAACAGACAAGCTTACCGAGGGAAGTTGTTATCAGATGTTCTATCTGCAGAACTTTCTGACCTGCTGGTTCACATAAATCCAAAGGAAATATTTGACCATCGCTACTTTCATTCATAGCATCTGTGGTCAGTTTGAGATGTTCTTCCAAAAGTTAAAATGATTAAACACCGATAAAACTCAGATGGGAGACCTCCGCGTTGCAAAGACCCACCCTTCTCTCTTTCTGATTGGCTAATGTCCTGGCTCTGCCAGATTTCATTGGTTGAGTGCAGCTTCTGTTTAAAATCTTGAATAAAAAGTCTACACATGAGCACGCAGAACTGTGCGCTCATTTTCCAAATGACGGAAATCTGTCGCAGCGACGGAGAACTTTAACCCCTGATAATATTACTCATTCAGATCAGAGGGGGATAAAACATCCCTCCCGGGATAAAACATGAATGACCAGAGGGGGGGACGTCACAACCAGAGGGGGGGGAAATCCCCCCCATCCCCCCCAGCAAATCGCATATATATATATATATATATATATATATATATATATATATATATATATATATATATATATATATATATATATATATGTATGTATACTGGGTGCGATTTGCTAGGGTGGATGGGGGGGATTTACCCCCCTCTGGTCATTCATGTTTTATCCCGGGAGGGATACATTCCCCCCCCCCCCTCTAGTCTGAATAAGTAATATTGTGGATTTTTTAAAATGTATATAAATAAGGGTTGTCAGTTTTAACGCGTTATTAACTTTGTTAGACCACAACACCGACATTTATTTTTTGCTTTGCGTACTTTCAAGAGAGCTAGAGACAGTAGCAAAACAGACCCACGCTCACTGTTGCACAGACTGTTAATTTCATGCGACTTGGGCTTGTTTTTTCTAAAGGCGCATGTAAATTTGGTTTTTTTTTGGCATGTTTCTGAAAGTGAAATCGCTTATTTGGGCTCTAAAATAAGTGATGAAACAGCGGTCAGGGTTCCCACACCTTGGTGACCATCAAATTCAAGGACCTTTCAAGCCCTTTCCAGGACCAATTTCCTCAAATTCAAGGACCACACGTGGCGGCATTTACCTACTGTGACCGCTGAATAGGTTATCATATTTTAATACAATGCAAATGTAATAAAAGACTAAACGGCCTAGAAGTTGTTGGGTCAGAAACAATGCAAGAAAGTGGACTTAATTTATAGCCTACATTGATATTGATCAAATTCATAGCCTACATTTATATCCACAGTACATGGCTATGCCATACTACATTACATATAAGATGTACATTAGCCTACCGTTTCATGGAATTTTATGGAAAAAGTGCAGCATTGAGATGTTCAGAATTATATCAATTTGTTTCACTTACTTTCATCTTTGATTAAGCTAGTTTTTGACTTCTGTTTAAAGTGCCACAGTTGCCAGAAAGCTGCTCAGAGATATATTTAAATAATTCTCAGGCTTTTGTTGCCTTTGTTAAAGACACAATTTCAGTGAATTTTAGTAACCCTCCTCCTTTACCCGGGTTTGAGACATGCAAAATGAACCATAAAGAGACTATGGCGGAGTTACAAATTTTTTCTTTTCAACTTTTTTAACATTTTCTTTTTTCTCTTGTGGTCCACTAAGAAGCCTACAAATCACGGTAAAACATGAACATGTGGCTGTGTGAATCAAATGCCGTTATTTATTTAAGACAAAATATTTTAAATTCAGTTATTTATGATCAACCTGCACCGTCAATCCCAGCGCATGCGCGCTTCATTTGCAGTCTGGACGCTGAGGGTAAACATGCTGTGGCTCTGACTGCAGCACTGAGAGGGACTCCTGCGGTAGCAGCAGAACGGGGTTGGGACAGGGGAGGCGCCCCACAGCATCACCTGCCGCTGGAGGACAAGAGTAGGAAAGATGCGTGCTTTTACGTAGGAGTCTCCAAAAGTCGCTAGATTTGTCGCTAGTCGCTTTTTTGAAAAAGAGTCGCTGGAGGGGTCTGAAAAGTCCCTAAATATAGCGACAAAGTCGCTGAGTTGGCAACACTGCATAAATGTAACCTATTGGACGCATGTAGGCCTAAACCGTAGCCTACCAACTAATGAAGAAGAGCGAACGTACTTTTGCAAATTAAAAGTCTGCGGAATCAACACAATTTTAAAAGATTGTGTGGTAGTAAAATAATGACACGAGTCGTCATCCGTATGAACTTTCAACCCCACAAAAAAATTCAAGAACTTTCAAGGGCCTTGAATTTATTTTTTCAGATTCACAAACTTTCAAGGATTTCGAGGACCCGTGGGAACCCTGAGCGGTTATTAAGAGACCTGCCTGTACTAGACACTTTGTATCCAGCTGAAATATCCCTCCGCCATAGGAGCCGACGGTAGTAAAGGCAAACAGAGCAACTCTGCACGTATTTTCTGCAGTTTACGGTGCAATAACCGGTGATAACTGCTGAAAGTTGATTACTTGGTGCAGATCAACTATGTGAACATTTACAAAGTAATGACCTACTTGAGGAGTTTCAGTCAGGCGTCAGAGCTCATCATAGCACTGAAGCAGCTCTGGTGAAGGTCACTAATGATATTCTCATGGCCTCAGATAATGGACTTGTGTCTGTACTTGTCCTGTTAGATCTCAGTGCTGCGTTTGATACAGTTGATCACAATATTCTCCTACAAAGACTTGAACATACTGTAGGGATTAAGGGAAAAGCATTAGGCTGGTTTAAATCTTATCTGTTGGACAGATTCCAGTTTGTCCATGTTAATAATAAATCTTCCTCAAACTCTAGGGTCACCTGTGGAGTACCACAGGGTTCAGTCCTTGGACCAATTCTATTTACTATATATATGCTTCCGATAGGCAAAATTATCAGACAGCATGGGATTAATTTCCACTGTTATGCTGATGACACTCAGCTATATTTATCCATAAATCCTGATGAATCCAATCAGTTACTTCGACTGCAGTCATGTCTTGATGACATCAAAAGCTGGATGACTTTAAATTTCCTGCATTTAAATTCTGACAAGACAGAAGTTGTAATCTTTGGGCCAGAGTCTTCAAAAAATAAAGTTCTTAATCAATCACTTAATCTGGATGGCATTAACCTGGCCTCTGGTAATAAAGTAAAAAATCTTGGTGTTATTTTTGACCAAGACATGTCATTTAAATCCCATATTAAACAGGTTTCCAGAGTTTCCTTTTTTCACCTCCGGAATATCGACAAAATTAGAAACATTCTGTCCAGGAGTGATGCTGAAAAACTAGTCCATGCATTTGTTTCTTCAAGGCTGGACTATTGTAATTCTTTACTATCAGGAAGTCCACAAAATGCAGTTCAAAGTCTTCAGCTGATCCAAAATGCTGCGGCAAGAGTTCTGATGAAAATCAACAAGAGGGATCATATTTCTCCTGTTTTAGCTTCCCTTCATTGGCTTCCTGTTAAATCAAGAATAGAATTTAAAATTATCCTTCTAACGTATAAAGCCCTTAATAATCAAGCTCCATCATATATCAGAGCTCTGATTACCCTGTATGTTCCTAACAGAGCACTTCGCTCTCAGACTGCAGGTCTGCTGGTGGTTCCTAGAGTCTCTAAAAGTAGAATGGGAGGCAGATCCTTTAGCTATCAGGCTCCTCTCCTGTGGAACCAACTCCCAGTTTTGGTCTGTGAGGCAGACACCCCGTCTACTTTTAAGACTAGGCTTAAAACTTTTCTTTGTGACAAAGCTTATAGTTAGAGTGGCTCATACCCTGAGCTATCTCTATAGTTGTGCTGTGATAGGCCTAGGCTGCTGGAGGACATCAGGGTCTAATTTTCTCACTCTACGGATTTCTACTGTTCTTCAGTTTTGCATTGTATTACATTGAAATGACTGTCGTCATTTCAGCTTTTAACTTTTTGCTCTCTCTCTTTTTCTTCATAGTAGGTACACCTAATGTAGAACATCTAATGTAGAACAGATTACTAGATCAATGTGTGCTTCTGTGCTTTTTTGTCTCTCTTGTTGTGTCTCTGCTCTGTCTTCTGTAACCCCAGTCGGTCGAGGCAGATGACCGTTCATACTGAGCCCGGTTCTGCCGGAGGTTTTCCTTCCCGTTAATGGGGAGTTTTTCTTCCCACTGTCGCTTCATGCTTGCTCAGTATGAGGGATTGCAGCAAAGCCATGTACAATGCAGACGACTCTCCCTGTGGCTCTACGGTTCCCCAGGAGTGAATGCTGCTTGTCGGGACTTTGACGCAATCAACTGGTTTCCTTATATAGGACATTTTTGACCAATCTGTATAATCTGACCCAATCTGTATAATATGATTGAACTTGACTTTGTAAAGTGCCTTGAGATGACATGTTTCATGATTTGGCGCTATATAAATAAAATTTAATTGAATTGAATTGAATAGATCACCATTTTGAGCAGACATTGGTTCTGAAGTTGAGTTTTTAACATGCTGATAACATTACAGAAACCCAACCCATAAACCGTTCTTTAATGCTTATTAATTTGTTTTCTCTGTATTTGACAAACTAAGGCTGAATCACGCTGCCAAACGAAGGACCTGGAGTTACTAAACAGTTGCTAAACAGTCTCTTTCAGGGTATTAAGCTCCTGCCCAGTTGCAAGCAAAGTGTAAGACTGGAATGACCTGGAAATTTAAAACCTTTTTCCAGGCGGATGTAAACAGCAAGCAAAAATATTGTTGTTGGTGTGAAAGCTCAGAATTAGATGTGTGAGAGAGAGTGAAAAAACAAACAAAAAAAACGTATGATTTTATTGAAATGTTACATTTTTATTAATTTATATGTATATGCCTAATACCATGACTATCTTTGTTTAAGAGGCAAAAAAATATATCGGCATGAAAATAGGTATTTATTTACAAATTTAATTACACATTGTGTAAACATCAGGGCGTCGTGATTAGTCATTTAGCCATTATAGTCCAGAGTTTAACATTTGGCACTAGGATGTCTTCATTCCAATTCTCAAAAGTGCTTGAAAAATAACAAAATAAAAATATTTTTGTACAAGCATGTATTTTATTAGTGTCATTTATTGCAAAATTGCATATTAAAATGCCCAAACAGGCTATTACACTTTCAGAAATAGAAGGATAAAACGTGCGATTAATTTTCAATTAATCTTGAGTTAACTATCGACATTATGTGATTAATCGATTCAAATTCAATTTTTTTTTTTTTTTTTTCAAAAATTTTTTTTAATCGTTTGATAGCCCTAATATAATTACATGTCTTGTGTCCTTCACATTTGTTAATTTAATTTTTGTTGTCTGTTTTTAAAGAGTATTAATACGTTTTCTGCTCGAAGCGGTTAAAGTAAACTAATACCCATTCCCAAGTCCAGAGAGTAGATGGCACAAGTTTAAAAACAATAGTCTAACCTACTGCATCTAGGTATTTACCTGAAAGAGCAGCTGCTAGCTAACCAAGTAATGAATGAGAACGTGTGGCAGCATGAACGTCAAAGTATTCTGTCATATTTCGGCCCGAGAAATTAACAGAAAAGGTCAAGAGTAGATGACGGGACAAACAGCCATGGTAATGTTACAGGACGAACTTTGGTGGATGATGAAGATTTGCAGGCAGCGTCACCAGACAAGAAGCAGCAGCAGCCGATTTCTCCACCCTCCCTCCCAGGACAGGTTGCATGCTGCCCAGGATGCATGCTGTCTCCAGCCAGACAGCATGCAGGCCACATAACCTTGTTGTTATGATCATTTATAAAACACTTGAAATGATCCCCCCCTCTGTTTTTTTTGCAAATTGCACACTATATATATATATATACATGCTTTTTATCCACCACTCTGATGCCTTCACCGCGCAGATGCAATTTTGGACAGACTAAGTCACAAAGACTTGGACGTGTAGACCTGTATCTCTCTACCTAATATTAGAAAAATTAAATTCTAATCAAAAACCTAAACAATGTCTTTTTATCTTACTTGTGAAAAGTTATCCCTCGAGCCCTGATGTAGATGGTCCCTCGATTCAAACAAAATAAGGTCCACAGTGCTGAGGAATCAGTGTGTTCAGTTTGAATCAGCAGGATTGGGTACCAGGTCGACTGCCCCAAGATGGCGGCCGTAATTCCTGCCCAGCAACAGTCAATGCGGGGTCTACTCTTATATTATGTCTATGCTGGCTGCAACTTTGAAAGTTTGTTCCGCTGCAAACTAAGAATCACATGTGCACAGAAAATAAAGAGAAAAAGAGAAGATGACACCAAAGGCTTGAGGGATTAAATATTTTTTTAAAACTGAGGATGGGTCAGGAACAGGTCTAGGAATGGAGTTGCACAGGAATGATGCCCATCTAGAGCCAGGTAAGAAGCAATGCATTTATCAATGTGATTTTAAAGTATAGCATCCGCAAGCTAGTGTAAGGGGGAAAACACCTTTTCCTTTACAGAAACACTTACGTTTAGCACCAAAAGAGCAGAAAGCAGAGAGAGGGCAGAGGTCCAGGACCAGTCTGAAAGACAGAGCAGAACAGGAGAGCCAGGGGGGGACGCAGTGTGTGTTTGAGGAGGCGACAGAGAGAGTCATCCCTAGCGATAACAGAGACAGTGTGGATGGAGGGGCTTACTGCCCGATCGGATAATCTGAGCATAGTGGCTCAGAGATGGATCACACCGTTACTTTCAATGATCCCGCGTTATGGCCAACAAAAATGACTGTTTTGCAAAAAGCAGGTTAAATTCAGTGGAACCAAAACAGATTTATCTAAGCACGTTAAAATCCATGAGCAAGAAAACGTTGAGCGACAAAAACGGAGAGCGGAGACGAAACTTCTCTCACTGCTCCGACTGACGCACAGACTGACGTCACTGACTGAGGCGTTTCAGTCCTCCAGAGAACATCCAGGTAGATCAGAGTGGTCATCTGTAGTGTCAAGGTTTTGTTTACCGACGAACTCAGGAAGCGCACACGGGACTAAAGTTTAAGAGTTTTTATTTAAAGGAAGTGTGCTGGATGGCGGATGATGAAGACCGGAGGTTCAGGGCTGCAGAAGGTCAGGGATGTAGGTGATGGCAGGAGCTGACGGCCCGGAGAGAGAGAGAGAGACCACACTCGCTAGGTGCTGCTCGGCTAGCAGGCCTCATAGCAACACCCGGACTCAGGGTGGCTAGTCAGGTTAGCAGATCTCTGGAGACACCGTGGCACAGAGCTGAGCTTCTCCAGGTTGGCTAGTCAGGTTAGCAGTCCTCTGGAGACACTGTGGCACAGAGGTGAGCTTCTCCAGGTTGGCTAGTCAGGTTAGCAGTTCTCTGGAGACACTGTGGCACAGAGCTGAGCTTCTCCAGGGTGGCTAGTCAGGTTAGCAGAACTTGAGAGACACCAGGGCTCAGAGCAGAGCCTTTCCAGGATGGCTAGTCCAGTTAGCAGTTCTCTGGAGACACCAGGACACAGAGCAGAACCTCTCCAGGAACAAACAGTGAACGAACAGTCTTTAGAGTGACTGACAGGACTAACCTTAACAACAGGAGCAAAACAAAGCTTCCAAGGCAAAACGGGGACTGGCATGGAGAGGTGTGGAATGATGACGGCCCAGTGCTGAACTGGAGGCAGAGGGAGGTTTAAATAGAGCACTTCACAGGTGGAACAAGGGTCTGGCTAATTGACTGGTAAATGATATCAGGTGTGACTGACTGCTGAGGAGGTGCAGTGGAAATGACAGAAAATAACTGATGACTGAAAACAATAAATAAAGTCAAACCTAACCCAAAAGAGATGAAAAAATGAAAATAACAGAAAAACAAAGCCAAACCAAAACTCAACCATGACATGTAGCAGCAGTTCATGTTAACTTTCAAAGTAGATATTATCTATCATATGTTACTGGAGCCCACACAGAAAATGTAAATAGGACCTTGAAAGAACACAGTACATATATCCTAATAAAAAGTGTTATTTAAGATAAAATAACATTAGCTAATCCTTTGTTTATCCCACGACGGGGAAATTTATGGTATTAAAGCAACAGGCTGGTGCACACAACACAAAATGACATAAGGATTGAAAGAAATAAGAGGTGGATTAGGAAAAAAACACTATGAACATAACATTATTATTATTACTATTATTAGTATTATTTAATTGTAATAATAAAATTAAATCACAAAACCCGAAAGGTCAACAGTTTCATGACACATCAAGCTTAAATGTCAAAAGTATCGATATCGCCAATACTCACCCTGTATTTACTTCGGATTGGATCGATTAAAAATTCTCAGTACCGCACACCTCTAGCGTGGAGCTGGGGGGGGGGGGCGGCATGTGTTTGAGGAGGAGACAGAGAGAGCCATCTCTAGCGATAACTGAGACAGTGCAGGTGGAGAGGGTTACTGCCTGATTGGATAGTCTGAGCATAGTCGCTCAGAGATGGATCACAGCGTTAATTTCAATGATCCCGCGTTATGGCCAACAAAAATGACGAATGTTGTGCGTTTAATGGCAAAAAGGAACCTTTTCTCAGAGATTCAGAGGTCAGAGAATTCCTAAAGTATCTAACTTATTCTACTTCCTGCAAAGGAAGGGAAACAATTGTTAGGGACTGGCTAATATACAGCAGGTCAAAAAAGCCATATTATGGCTGCAGTGCTGCTGTTCTCTGATGAAGAAATGATCAACTAGTGCACTAAATTCAATAGATGGGTTGAATATATCCAATATAAAATACAGAGATTTCCAGGGCATGAAGTATACAGTTAAGTTGACTCTTTTTTTGTGTGTGTGTGTGTGTGTGTGTGTGTGTGTGTGTGATGTTGTGGCGGCAGGTGTAGAGGGGGCTCCAAAAAGACTGTGTTGTCCCGGGCCCTAGCAAAGCTGTCAGCTGGCCTAATTACCACCACCACTGTCTTGGCCACTAACCTCTCTCTTTTCCCCCACAGTGATTCCTGTGTACCCTCCTGGCAGCTTCCCGATTGAGCTTAACTTGCTGTCTTTAAATAAATAATTGTTTTGCCCTCCTGTTGTCTGGCTGGATATTGGGTCCAAACTCAGACCATTACACTGTATTTGTTGTTTGCTCCATAATAGAAAGATAAGAATTATTCAAAATTGCAGAAAATATTCTCTAAATGAAATAGTGCAAATGAATGGGTTTGAATACTTTTGCGAGGCCCAGGAAGTCCAAAACAGCACTAACAGACATTCACTTGTGTAAAGTGAATGCACAATTTTTGCTATTTTAGACATATTTAGATATGTCAATCCAAAAAAAAGTTACAAAACAAAACAACTGGACTTTTTTCCGAAGTTTGATGAAGGTTCGCTCCCCATAGAGAAAGCTTTCTCAATTCAAATGTTCAGACATACTTGACATCAGTGATTCCAGTAGGCAGTTGGGAAGATGTGGATCCACAAAGTACATTCATAGTCGGAATCTGCCACCTGTCTTTGTAAACCTCCCTTGCTTCCATCCCCAAACTTTTACAATATATTTAGATTAGGCAGGATGGTCCAAAAGCAGGATGTTCCTCTCCTGGAATAAATCCTGTGTCAGACTGTTAGACACTGCAGAGTTCTGTTTAAAGAGCCAGTGACCACTGCACATACAAGGACACTCAGTGAAGAGGGATGCCAACAGCAACCTTTTCACATAGCCATTTTGATTAGCTAATGAGCAGCCTGTTTTAATTTGAAAGCAGTTTTCAGTTATTGCAATGTTTCTGTTTTTTTCCTCGCATTTATTCCTTTTGCATTTTGAAGTTCACGGTCCAATCTGCTTGTAATTTCTTCCTACATCTAGCCTGTTTATGAGTCTTAGGGAGTTCAAAAGCTAAATATGTCCTGACTAATTCTAAACAGTACATTCCAAGCAATTCGTGAATAGGGTGAAAGGGTTTGTATTGTTCTGAAATTCAGAATATAGAAAAATATCCTGAAAAATAATTATATATAAAAATGAAAATTGAATATTGTTCTTAGAATATAGCCTAAGAACAATATTGCCATAGGGCCTCTCATATTCGAGATGGGGATTGGTATTTTAAGAAGCCACTTGTTGCCTCTCCTAAACTGTTGACTTCCCTCTACACAATTGTTTCTAATCAACCCTTTGTCTCACTTAGATAAGAGCTTAAACACATTGTCAACTCATGCTGTTTATCAGTTCAAGTGTTCCGCATCATATGTTTGTCAGCACATCGTTAAGGGACAGTGGAAAGCCAATTAGTTGTTTATGGAGCAGGCTGATTAGCAGCTGGACCTACATTGTGTGGGACCATGGGATCCATGCGAGGCTGCCAGTTTCCTGCTCACTACTTTGTACCTCGCTTCCTCCTTTCATTCTCCCAAAGAAAGCACTACTAAAGAAAGTTATGAGCCAGTGAAAGAAATCTGACAGAGGCAAGCTTAGTCGTGACAGCACAAAATTTAACTGCAGATTCCCTTTATTAGAGACATTGCAGTTGCAGATACAGTATGTGAAACATTTGCTTATTTTTCTTATTAAAATTAAGATTTTATTTGTGATATTCTTTTACATGTCTGATGTTTTACAAGATACTATGTACTTTTTTGGCACTTTTTTCATTAATAGTTTAATGAAGATCTTTTAGTCTGTCAAAGAAATGCTTTAGATTACTCAGCTCTTTAGAAAATATATCATAGTTAGCCTTCTAGTGAGTATGTCCACATTTTGGACATTTGATCAAACTCCCAACTTTATGGTCATTTAATAGACAACAGTGATTTAAGCTTTCTTCTAGGAAAAAAAATCAGTCTCTCTGTAAACAAAACAATTACTGAAACCAACTACTAACAGACTGTTGCTTTAGTTTCTTGTAAGACTGCAGAATGTTTGAGAAAACTTTGATACAAGTGCAATGTTTGGAGCAAGATGAAATACAGTTTCCTGTAATCTTCATATTGTGCTGCTCCAAGAACATAGTGCAAAGGAGTATGTTTAAAAATGTATGCAAATGTATATATGAAATAAGGGACTGTTTCAGAACCACAGACTGGAGCATGTTCCAAAGCTCTCATGGAGATGACATCAACAGCCTGACTGAATGTATCACTGACTACATGAACTTCTGTGTGGAGAGCATCGTGCCATCACGACGGCTACGATGCTTTCCAAACAACTCCCGCTGGGTGACCCCTGAGCTGAAAGTCCTCCTGAACCAGAAGAAGAGGGCTTTCTACTCAGGGGACAGAGAGGAGCAGCGTAGAGTCCAGCGGGAACTCCAGTGGAAGATCAGGGCAGCAAAGAAGGACTATGGGAAGAAGATGGAGGAGCAGCTGGCGCAGAACAACGTCAGGGATGTGTGGAGAGGTCCGAAGAACATCTCCGGCTTCGGGCAGAGGACCAGCAGGGCTGCAGACGGTGACACCAAGTCTTCAGATGAGTTGAACACATTCTTCACCCGGTTCGACTCCCCCCACACTGGCCCCCTCCCTGCCGTCAACTCTCCACACGTCTCCAACCACCAGCCCTACAGAGACCTACCATCCCCCCCACTGCCACTCCTATCAACGACTGACCCATCCACACCTCCGGCTCTGCCTTCCTCCCCCCTCACAGTCACACCAATGCAGGTGAGAGGTCAGCTGATGAGGCTGAAACAGAGGAAAGCCTCAGGACCGGACGGCATCCCCCCCAGGCTGCTGAGGACCTGTGCAGATGAGCTCTGTGAGGTCCTCAGCTACATCTACAACCTGAGCCTCAGCCTGGGGGTGGTGCCCACCCTGTGGAAGACCTCCTGCGTGGTACCGGTTCCCAAAACACCGCAGGCCAGGGAGCCGGCCCACTTCAGGCCAGTTACTCTGACCTCCCACCTGATGAAGACCATGGAGCGCCTCATCCTAGCACACCTGCGCACTGTGGTGAGCCCCACCCTGGACCCGCTACAGTTTGACTACCGGCCCAACATCGGAGTAGAGGATGCCATCATCTACCTGCTGCAGCGAGCGCTCACCCACCTGGAGACCACCGGGAGCGCTGGGTTAGGGTTCTTGTTCTTTGACTTCTCCAGCGCTTTCAACTATGGACTACCTCACTAACCGCCCTCAGTACGTGCGGCTGCACAGCTGTCAGTCAGAGGTGGCACTCTGCAGCACCGGGGCCCCCCAGGGCACCATTCTGTCTCTGTTTCTCTTCACCCTTTACACCTCAGACTTCACCTACAACACGGACAGCTGCCACCTTCAGAAGTTCTCTGATGACTCGGCCATTGTGGGCTGTGTGTCTGAGGGGAACGAGCTGGAGTACCGGTCGGTCATCATGGACTTTGTGGACTGGTGTGAGAAGAACCATCTGTGCTTTAACACCAGTAAGACCAAGGAGATGGTGATCGACTTCAGGAGAAGACCCCCACCTCACTCACCTGTGAACATCCAGGGGGAGGACATTGAAACTGTGGAGAGTTTCAAATACCTGGGTGTTCACGTCAACAATAAGCTGGACTGGACACATAACACCGACGCCCTGTATAAGAAGGGCCAGAGCCGGCTCCACCTCCTGAGGAGGCTGAGGTCCTTTGGAGTGAGCCGGCCTCTGCTAAAAACTTTCTATGACTCTGTGGTGGCCTCAGCCCTTCTCTACGCTGTCGTCTGCTGGGCTCCTGGCAGCACAGAGAGGGACAGAAAGAGGCTGAACAAGCTGGTGAGGAAGGCCACTTCTGTCCTGGGCTGCTCTCTGGACTCTGTGGAGGAAGTAGCTGAGAGGAGGGCGTTGTCCAAGTTCACATCCATCATGGACAACACCTTCCACCCCCTGCACCAGACTGTAGAGGAGCTGAGCAGCTCCTTTAGTGCCAGACTTAGACATCCTGTCTGTAGAAAGGAGCGCTACCGCAGGTCATTCATTCCTGCTGCTATCAGATTTTACAATGCTGCGCTGTAACTGCAACTGTGACCATAACTGCAATAATTAATGTGCAATAACCAAGGTGCAATAATCTATTTAATA
This sequence comes from Fundulus heteroclitus, assembly GCF_011125445.2. NCBI lineage: Eukaryota > Metazoa > Chordata > Actinopteri > Cyprinodontiformes > Fundulidae > Fundulus > Fundulus heteroclitus. The sequence goes on from NW_023396813.1 coordinate 43,478, forward strand.
CACTGTCCTACAACCCGTGCAATAATCCTGATGTAGTGACTTCTGCTGCTATCAACACCTGAACATAAGTCAGCCCACATGTATGTATGTATGTATGTACAAATGTATGCATGTATGTATATGCACATATATACGCGTATGTACGTATGTATGTAGGCGCATTGATATATGTATATATTTAAGTATATAGATATGTTTATATATAGAGAGAGACCACTAAAAATGTAAATAAGACATCACATGCCCATTCCTATTTCCTTTTTTGTATTTTTTTTGGTATTCTTTCTGATCCATTGTATATATGAAGATTCACTGTATATAACTGAATGCACCTTCCCTACTCTGCACCTTCTTGTATGAGCCGATGTGACGAGTGAATTTCTCCATTGTGAGATCAATAAAGACCATCTTATCTTATCTCTATTAAGTGTGGAGCCCATCCCTATCCCATCCTGCTCCCCTCTGCTGGCTGGCGCCTTTATGCGCTGGTGCATTGGTGGTCCTGGCTGTCTCTCCTCTTGCCCCAGGTGTGTGTACCTGTAATACTTTATTGGCTGGTTTTGCTGTTCTTTTTAACACCTCACTGGTGACATGTCACATGCCAACCTGCTTCAGTTTCTCCACTATTATCCCTGTTTCCAAGAAGCCAAGGTCCACAGGAATTAATGACTTTAGACCCGTCACTCTGACCTCTGTGGTTATGAAGTCCTTTGAGCGCCTTGTGCTTTCACACCTGAAAGAAATCACTGACCCCATCCTGGACCCCCTACAGTTTGCCTACAGAGCCAATAGGTCGGCAGATGACGCTGTCAACCTGGCCCTTCACTACATCCTCCAGCACCTGGATTCCGCAGGTACCTACGCCAGGATCCTGTTTGTGGATTTCAGCTCTGCCTTCAATACCATCATCCCAGCTCTGCTTCAGGAGAAGCTCTCCCAGCTGAATGTGCCTGACTCCACCTGCAGGTGGATTACAGACTTCCTGTCTGACAGGAAGCAGCATGTGAAGCTGGGAAAACATGTCTCCAACTCACAGCTCATCAGCCCTGGTTCCCCCCAGGGCTGTGTTCTTTCTCCTCTGCTCTTCTCCCTGTACACCAACAGCTGCACCTCCAGTTATCAGTCTTTCAAGCTCCTGAAGTTCGCAGATGACATCACTCTCATCGGAGTTATCTCTGATGGTCACCCTCTGTGACTCCACCATTGACACTGTGGAGTTTTTCCGCTTCCTGGGACCTAAAGTGGGAACTGAAGAAATTCAACCTGCCAAGGACAATGATGGTGCAGTTCTACTCCTCCATCATTGAATCCATTCTCACCTCCTCCACCATCTGGTACGCTGGTGCCACCACCAAGGACAAGGGCAGACTGAGCGTGTCATCTGTTCTGCAGAGAAGATGCTGCAGTCTTCCATCTCTCGTGGACCTATACACCTCCAAGACTCTGAGGCGTGCAGGGAACATTGTGGCTGATCCCTCGCAGCCCCAGTCACAAACTATTTCACACACTTGCCTCTGGCAGGAGGCTGCGGTCCATCAGAACCAAAACCTCATGCCACAAGAGCAGTTTCTTCCCGTCCGCTACCAGCCTCATCAGCAAGGCCAAGAGCCGCCCTTGACACTTTACACTGCCTCTCTCCCTCCCCTGTTAAGGACCTACTAGCTACACCAACATAGCATCTCCAAACCTTCTGTGTTACATTAACGCACAGCGTATTGTGTATATGGCTGTAGTTCATAGATGTATACTGTATATATACATATATATATATTGTCTGCACCACTAACACCAAGTTAAATTCCTTGTAAGTGCAAACCTAATTGGCAATGGACTCCCAAAGGGGCCCCCAAAGCGGGGCGCCCAACAGGGGCCAACACAGGAAATCTGCACCCCCCCCCCCCCACCCCACCAAGGAAAGAGGAGATACGACCCCGAGGAAATCCCCCAGCCACCGCAATGCCGACGCCCCCAGGGAGCCGTCGGGACGAGCCCGTGGGCTCCGCCGGTGGCCAGCTGTGCTGAAGTGGTCCCGGCTATGGGCCCCGAGGGCCAGAGGCCCCGGGGGCACCCCACCCCCACGGCGGGGGGCCGGCCGAGCCCCAGGGGGCCAGGCTCCGCGAAGCAGCCACCGGGAATGGTGCCGTCACCCACCCGGGAACCTGCCCTGAACCCGAGGACCGCCAATGCGCCAGCGGGCAAAGGCGCCTGCCAGCGCAGCGGAGGAGGGCAGGACGTGGGGGGATGGGCTCTGCACCTAGCGGAGACTTGAGATGTTCTTGGGAGAAGGAGCGGACCAGACCCGAACCTGAAAGAAAAAAACTCATTCACACCATTCCTCCCTAGTGTCCCACTCACCACACACAGATTTACAAATTAAAAAAAGAAAAAGAAAACGCTGTACACACATTCCCACATAACACACCCAACCAACAATCCCAAGTGGGGATCCAACTATACACCTGCTTGTGCCCGAACCCTGGCCCCACCCCTGGACCAGACACCCCCCGGACCAGGCCCCCCAAGGAGGGGGGGCCAACACGACCCGTATGGGCCACCCAACCAGAACGCCCCTCACCTCCTAAATACCTAATAAACCCCCTCCCTCCCCCACCTTACCCTAGCCACTCCTACCCCCACCCCTTTCTGGGGAGAGCAGAGGCGTCAGCCCCAGACCCGGCAAGCCGCTTGCTACCCACAGCGGCCCCCCACCAAGACCCCAGACCCAGTGGCCCACTCCTCCTCCAGGCCCCAGACTCCGTGCCGCAATCGGAGATCGGGGTGTGCAAAAGACCCCGATCCTTCCTACGCCTGCTCAGATGTGTTGTTGCACGTTGTTCTCAAGTGTGTTTAAAACTGGGAGCGCCGAATGTGGTGCACAGCCGAATGTGCACCCCCCCCCCCCCCCAGCCCACCCACCAAGCCTACTGGCTTTACACCCCCCCCCCCCCAAAAAATTTTTTTTTTAAAAAACCCAAATAAATAAATAAGAAGGGGGACCCTGGCCAGCCAGCCCACACGAGCCATCCAAAACCCCACCCCCTAGGTGAAACCCGCACTGGGAGACGACATGGACCAGGACCGGGATAGGGGGCCGGACACAAGCCCACCAGAATGTCCACCCCCGTAGATGTAATCCCTCCCCAACACTAATATTCAAACAACTCACCATACATACCACAATACACATCCAGGCTGGGTTAGTCCCTACTCTATACTGATCTCTATACTGATTTATGAGGATAGTTTTCTTTGCAATACATAATGCAGTGAAAACCATGTAAACTATTTTTTTCCAGAAGGCTTTCCTCAAAATTACAGAGCAAGCAAACTGATGGTGAAGGTGAGATTTTACAACTCAGGCACTTTGATAAGTCCTTACATATCTGTGTCCAGAACCTCTGGACTGGTGTGCATAACCATAACGCATGAAAATAATTATCAGGATGATTGCCTATGCAGTGTGGACAGATATTAGATTGTGCCAAACCCATCTTGAATAATCTTTGTCCTGTGTAGTGTACTCTGTGAAGGATTTTGTATTGTATTAGTTGTAAGTTGGTGTTTCTAGTCAATTTGAAAGTTCTTAGACATATCTGAGCCCAGAAGTTTTGTTCAAAGCTGATTGATAAATCCTCCTCCCATTTCATAATAGGAAGAGATATTGAATCATCTATTATAGTCAGTGTCCTGTATGATTTAGACAGTAGTTTGGGGGGGGGGGGGGGGATTTGTAAACCACTATTAATATGCTTAAATTTATTTCTAATTATAGATTTAAGTTGTTCATATTCCAATAATTTATTTTTACTAATGCCATATTGCATATTTAGTTTGGCAAAAGTGATGAACTCGGTTCCGTCAAGTAAATGTTCCAGATATTCAATACCTTTATTCTTCCAGTATGTAAAGTTTATCATATTATTATTTTGTAGGATGTCAGGGTTATTCCAGATGGGTGTACGGCTGCATGGGATAAGTGATGACTTTGTCATTTTAAGGAACTCCCACCATGCTGTCAGAGTAAAACTAATGTTGATATTTTTGAAGCATGTATGCCGTTTTATATTTGAGCTAATAAATGGCAGATCTGAAATCATGATATTATTGCATATTTTCTGTTCTATATCTATCCAGGGCTCATCTAAAGGATTATGTTTTATCCATTTAGTGATGTATTGTAGTCTATTTGCTAAGTAGTAATTATGGAAGTTAGACAGATCTAGTCCCCCTCTGTCTTTAGTTTTCTGTAGCGTCTTTAAGATGATTTATCTTTCCAAAGAAATTTAGAGATTGAAGAGTCTAGAGATTTAAACCAGTCAGATGATGGTTTATTGGGGATCATTGAAAATAAGTAATTCATTCTAGGTAAGACCATCATTTTATTTTAAGATACCCTACCCATGAGTGAAATTGGAAGCGATTTCCATCTTTCAAGGTCCTCTTCTATCTTTTTTAAAAGTGGGATGTGGTTAGATTTTACTAAATCCACTAGTCTAGACGACACAGTAATACCCAAATATTTAATATTTCCTGATTACAAATGTAAATCTAGGGGGTTCTGAAAAGAGCAATTAATTGGCAGTACCGTAGATTTAGACCAATTTATAGAGTAATCTGAAACCTTTGAGAAAGATTCTAGTAATCTAATTACCTGAGAGAGGGAAGAGTTTGAGTGCTGAAGATAGAGTAATACATCATCAGCATAAAGACTAATATTATGCTCTATATTCATACATTTTATACCCTTGACAACCTTTGTTTGTCTAATTGTAGCTGCTAGAGGTTTGATAAAAATGACAAAAAGTGAGGGGGAAAGCAGGCATCCTTGCCTAGTGCCCCTCTGGAGACAAAAGCTGGAAGATATTTGATTATTTGTCCTGACACAGGCTGTAGGAAAGCTGTATAAAATTTTTAACCAATTTATAAAAAAATTGCCAAAACTAAATTTATATAGAGTAGCGAATAAAAAATTCCAATTTACTCTATCAAATGCTTTTTCTGAATCTAAATACATTATATTAGTTGTAATATTTGTACTGTAGGAATAATCTATTAAATTAAGTAATCTGCGTGTATTTGTGGATGACTGTCTTCCTCTGATAAAAACCAGTTTGGTCTGGGTGGATTATGAAAGGAGTGACTTTATCGTTTTGCAAAAGCTTTACATATTATTTTAATATCTACGTTGATTAAGGATATGGGACGATAGCTGGTGGGAAACATAGGATCTTTGCCTGGCTTAAGCAGAAGGCTGATGGTGGCAGAATTCATATTAGCTGGAAATCTGCCATTTTCCTGAATTTCCTGCAACATTCTGTGAAACGTTGGTGCCAGAATATTCCAGAACTCTTTATAAAACTCAGTAGGGAATCCATCTGGGCCTGGAGCCTTTTTATTGGGCATGCTTGTTAAAACTTCCTGAACTTCAGCTGTTGTCAGCGGTGAGTCCAGTGTCGTTCTTTGGCTATCTCAGGGGTTTTCAATAGGTGAGGCGCGCCTCCCCTGGGGGGTGCCAAAGAGTCACAGGCGCATGAAGACAGTGAAGAAGACAGCACTGCAGCTCAACTCTGTGAAACTGTAGCTGTGTCTCAATTCGCAGGCTGCGTCCTTCGAAGGACCCAGCCTACTCAGCCTTAGGAGGACCCAGCCATCGGAGGATGCTCCGGAGGATCCTCAACCGTTGGACCGTTGGACGGTCTAGCCTTTGGAGCACTTCCTGGTTGCGACACAACGTCCCTAAACCCGGGAAAAACAGCGCCAGACGACAAAAAAATGGATATGGAAATTTTTATATATTTTTTTTTATTTACTTGTTATTGGAGGAGGAGAGTCGGTTTAGACGGCTTCGGCGGCAGCAAAACGGGCGACAAATTTTTCTCAGGCTGGGAGAGCGCAGTGGAGAGGTAACATTTACCTGCTATTATTTTCACCCAGGGGCCTGCTAATGATCATAATATACCAGTTATTAAACAAACGCTTGTCAGCAGATTGACGAATATGTTTAAATATAAAATGTAATATTTATTTGTAAGACTTGATATAAGCTTATGTTTGTAACTTTAGTAATTGGAATTGAATAGTTAAATGTGTACAAACCCTGTAAATAACTGACTTAAATCACTACTTTCACTATCACTAAAAAGCGCGCAAAGCACCTCGGGAAATCTTATGGCAGGCGAGGCCACTAAGGATGGTAGCGGTGCATCCTCAGAATTCGGGAAAAAGGAGGACGCATTCGAAGGCTGCATTTTAATTGAATTCAATTCAATTCAATTTTATTTATATAGCGCCAAATCATGAAACATGTCATCTCAAGGCACTTTACAAAGTCAAGTTCAATCATATTATACAGATTGGGTCAGATTATACAGATTGGTCAAAAATGTCCTATATAAGGAAACCAGTTGATTGCATCAAAGTCCCGACAAGCAGCATTCACTCCTGGGGAAGCGTAGAGCCACAGGAAGAGTCATCTGCATTGTACATGGCTTTGCTGCAATCCCTCATACTGAGCAAGCATGAAGCGACAGTGGGAAGAAAAACCACCCATTAACGGGAAGGAAAAACCTCCGGCAGAACCGGGCTCAGTATGAACGGTCATCTGCCTCGACCGACTGGGGTTACAGAAGACAGAGCAGAGACACAACAAGAGAGACAAAGAAGCACAGAAGCACACATTGATCTAGTAATCTGTTCTACATTAGATGGTAGTAGCGGGTGAGCCGTCTTCTCTGGATGATGTCACAGTTAACAGAACGCCAGACCAGGTGTACCTACTATGAAGAGAAAAGAGAGAGAACAGAAATGACAACACATAATGCATAATTGAAGAACAGTAGAACTCAATAGAGTGAGAAAATTAGATCCTGATATACTCCAGTAGCCTAAGCCTATAGCAGTAAAACTATAAAGGTAGCTGAGAGTAACATGAGTCACTAGTTATAATTTTTGTCAAAAAGAAAAGTTTTAAGCCTAGTCTTAAAAGTAGACAGGGTGTCTGCCTCACGGACCAAAACTGGGAGTTGGTTCCACAGGAGAGGAGCCTGATAGCTAAAGGATCTGCCTCCCATTCTACTTTTAGAGACTCTAGGAACCACCAGCAGCCTGCAGTCTGAGAGCGAAGTGCTCTGTTAGGAACATACGGGGTAATCAGAGCTCTGATATATGATGGAGTTTGATTATTAAGGGCTTTATACGTTAGAAGGAGAATTTTAAATTCTATTCTTGATTTAACAGGAAGCCAATGAAGGGAAGCTAAAACAGGAGAAATATGATCCCTCTTGTTGATTTTCATCAGAACTCTTGCTGCAGCATTTTGGATCAGCTGAAGGCTTTGAACTGCATTTTGTGGACTTCCTGATAGTAAAGAATTACAATAGTCCAGCCTTGAAGTAACAAATGCATGGACCAGTTTTTCAGCATCACTCCTGGACAGAATGTTTCTAATTTTGTCGATATTCCGGAGGTGAAAAAAGGAAACTCTGGAAACCTGTTTAATATGAGATTTGAATGACATGTCTTGGTAAAAAATAACACCAAGATTTTTTACTTTATTACCAGAGGCCAGGTTAATGCCACCTAGATTAAGTGATTGATTAAGAAGTTTATTTTTGAGGACTCTGGTCCAAAGATTACAACTTCTGTCTTGTCAGAATTTAAATGCAGGAAATTTAAAGTCATCCAGCTTTGATGTCATCAAGACATGACTGCAGTCGAAGTAATTGATTGGATTCATCAAGATTTATGGATAAATATAGCTGAGTGTCATCAGCATAACAGTGGAAATTAATCCCATGCTGTCTGATAATTTTGCCAATCGGAAGCATATATATAGTAAATAGAATTGGTCCAAGGACTGAACCCTATGGTACTCCACAGGTGACCCTAATATCTTTAATTTATTTTTGTGAAATGTTAAAAGGAGGGAAAATGAGGAAGTATTCCCTTTGATTAATGTCCTAATTTTAGACCTGATCAATCTGTTCTTAGTAAATGGATATGTACAGCAGGCTTTTAAAAGTTGTAATATTCTGGGTTCTGTTCTGGTTATGTAAGTTATTTTACCCTCCTGTCTTTGGTTCTCTGGCTACTTTGCGTTTTGTCTTGTCTAGATTCTTGTTTACTGTTTAGTTTATCCTGTTATGTCCTGTCAGCTTTTTAGCTTAGGTTCTGTCTTAGTTCAGTTTGTGTCATAGTGTGGGTTTTCAGGTTTCTTTTGAAGTTATTGTTTTAGGTTTGGTTTCTGCTCTGTTCTTGGTTTGAGCCTCAGCACTGATGTCTGGTCTAATTACTTACTCTGCACACCTGCCTAACTCCACCCCTGCTGCAATCACCTCTCACCGGTTTCACCTGCTTCCACCTCCATATAAACTGTGAACTGTAAATATACCTGAGCCTTCCTGTTCTGTCTGTTCCTGCCTTGCCTGCCCTGTTAGTCTGTTTATTTTTGTGCCGTCTTTTGGTTTGACGGTCTTTTTGTTTTTTCCCTGTTTTGCTTTTTGTTAATAAAAGAAAAAACCTGAACTGAACCTCTGCTGGTCTGGCTGAATTCTGGGTCCCCTGCCTCTGATCATTACAAAAGTAGCTTTTATTAAACCTTAGGAAACCCTCTATCGATCAAGATGACTTAATAAATTACAGACCTATATCTAATCTTCTTTTCTTGTCTACATTTCTTGAGAAAGTAGTTGCTAATCATGTAAACATTTACAAAGCAATTACCTATTTGAAGGGTTTCAGTCAGGCTTCAGAGTTCATCATTGGACTGAGACAGCTCTGGTGAAAGTCACCAATGATATTCTTATGGCCTCAGATAATGGACTTGTGTCAGTACTTGTTAGATGTCAGTGCTGCATTTGATACAGTTGATCACAATAATCTCCTAGAAAGACTTGAGCATACTGTAGGGATTAAAGGAAAAACATTAGACTGGTTTAAACGTCTGACAGATTCCATTTTGTTCATGTTAGTGATAAATCCTCTTCAAGCTCTAGGGTCACTTGTGGAGTATCACAGGGTTCAATCACCGGGCCAATACTCTAATCATATATATATATATATATATATATATATATATATATATATATATATATATATATATATATATATACTTCTGATTTGTAAAACGATAGGAAAGCATCAAATTACTTTCCACTGTTATGCTGATGACACTCAACTATATTTATCCATAAATCCTGATGAATCCAATCAGTTACTTCAACCACAGGCATGTCTTGATGACATCAAAACCTGGATGACTTTAAATTCCCTGCTTTTAAATTCTGACAAGACAGAAGTTGTATTCTTTGGACCAGAATCCTCAAAAAATAAACTTCTTATTCAATAATTTAATCTGGATGGCATTCAATTGTCAACTGGTAATAAAAGTAGAATAAAAAGTAGAAAAAAACTTGGTGTTATTTTTGAACAAGACATGCCATTTAAATGCCATATTAAACAGGTTTCCAGGGTTTGTTGTTTTCACCTCCGGAATCCCAAGATTAGAAATACTTTGTCCAGGAGTGACGCTGAAATTTTAGTCCATGCATTTGTCACTTCAGGGCTGAACTATTGTAATTCTTAATACTATCAGGAAGTCCACAAAAGGCAGTCCAAAGCCTTCAGCTGATGTGTTGAAATTCAGTCATTCAGTGGTGAAAGCACTGAATGACTAACACGAATTGTGTCACAAGAAATCCTGAGCACTGGTCCAGAGGATGAGGGGTGGTCACATTGATGCTGTGAACATGCTTGGGGAATCCCATGATGAATCAGCACAATGGGTTTGTAACGGAAATTCCCTCATATCTGCCCAGGAAGTGAAGAAGCTCCTGGTGGAATGGGCCTTCACACTGACTGGCAGGGGACAGCGTACTGCACTGTAAGTGTGGTGATCCAATGGGAGAGACCCTGTTTGGAAAGAAAACCTTCCAATCTAGGACTTCCATAACAGACGAAAAGCTAGTCATCTCACACCTGCAGTAGCTGCAACATATGCTTCCGCTGGGCACAATAACTCAGACCTATTTCCGGTCACAACTGACAGAGTCTGAAACCATCAATGACTGGTCATAACAAGAATGGGGTGTAATGCCCAAGCTGTCCAAATTCTATGCTAGGACTGATGGATTGAGCATGTTGCTTGCCAACCCCCTTAGCTGAAACAATAGCCAACACCTAGGCTGTCTTGTATGACAGCCACTTGAGGTCCACCTGCACCAAAGGTTCAAATAGAGAATGGCACAGAGCTTTGAGAACCAACGGTAGATCCCTAACCGGTGCCCGTGGAGCAATGTGCAGAAAAAAAGACATTAGATTATGGCTCCCAAAAGAAATGCCATCAGCAGCAGCATTATTACATCAGATTGCTGCAGCATATACTTTAAACATCAAAGAAAAGTGGCCATTATCAAGAAGGGACTGGAGAAACTCCAGAAAAGTGGGCACCAGGCAGGAAATGGGATTCTCATTGCAGGCCAAAAACACCACTAAGAAAAAAGATGCCATCTGTTTTGCTGACGAGTAGAGGGTGCTCTGGTGCTCAAAAATGGTGCAACGGATGGAATTTGAACATCCAGTCACCTACAGCCCGGGCCTCCCAGCGGCCACAAACACAACTGGAGACGTTGACGATTGGGGTGCCATATCTGTGCCCCCAACTGAGACAGCAGATCTATCCAGGTTGGAAGACACCACTGGGACACTGCGAGACAGACTCCATAAGAGAGAAAACCACAGAGCAACCAGCAACAACCTGTAGCCCTTTGTTAGAACTCTCAGCAGAGTAGGCCAAATCAGAGTATAGGGAGAATAGGCATACCGGTGTACCTGAGGCCAAGGAAGATTCTGCGCATCCTGGCCCAGTGCGCCTGACGCCCCTGTAAGGGAAAACGATAAGATTGAGAACAGATCCACTTCTGCCTGGTCAAAGAGGTTCCAGATCATGCATACTACGTCACAGTGAAGAGGCCTCTCTCCCAGAGCAGCCACCTGCCGTGATAGAGAGACCGCAACCTGGTTGTGCTTCCCAGGTAAACACATGCTCGCAGGGTGGACAGACGTGGAGAAGCCCATTCCAAAAGGTCCCTGGTCATCTTCCCGCTCACCAGTTGCAGGAAGGCAATGTAAGGAAACTGTCTGTCCAGCCTGAATCGACTGACCATGCACAGCCTGAATCCACTGACCAACTGGAGTATGCTATCCATTCTGCAGACAGATGGACGGGCCCTCATGGAAGTGGAATCCATGGAAGTGGAATCCAAAAGCACGCTAAGAAATGTGGTAATCTGAGATGGAATCAGGCAACTCTTGCCCAAGTTGACTTTGAGGCCCAGCTGGGACAAATGAGCAAGTGGGCAGCCTGTATCTCGAGAGGCACATGCCTGAGAAGTGGCACAAATAAGCCAATTGTCGAGATAGGGAAGAACCCTGACACTGGACACCTGCAGGGCAGAGAGGGCTGTTTTCACACATCAGGTAAAAGCCCTCCGGGAAAGGGACAAACCGAAGGGTTGCAAACGGAATTGCCAGTGGTGACCCAATCTGTCAGATCTATTGACGTGAACCAATCCCCTCTTGCAACAGCCTGAACAACCTCTGATTTTTAGCATGTGAAGGGGCAGCACCTTCAGGTACTTATAAAGTCCCCAGAATAGGACAAAACCTGCCTGTGTTCTTCAGCACAACAAAGTATGTCAAACAATAGTCCCCGGGTTACTGCACAGGATCAACTGCCTCGATTACTCTCTTGGCCAAGAGGGCAGAAAGCTCTTGATCTAGGGCTCGGGCTTTCACCAGGTCGGTCATTACAGTCATTTTGACCTGGTGCAAGATGTGAGGACGCCGTCAGAACTGTAGTCTGTAACCATGGGTCAAAATGGAAACCATTCATGGATCCACAGCGTGAGCAGCCCAGTAACTGAGCTGTTCATGGGAAAAATATCCGATGGCCTACCAGGTGACATCACTTTCTTTCTCCATGGCCCCAAGGGGAAGGGGGAAGGACGGGGAAGCAACCAGAGTCTGTAGCCCGGGTCTGCCTGGTTGAGTGGCGGGCTGACTGACGAAAGTCCCTTCCAGGTCTCTGCTGTACATCCCAAGGATAGACAACACTATACCTACCAAAACTCCCAGGTGGTGGCTGAACCCCAGGGCTAGCAGATGGATGCCTTGAATGCTGAGAAGGGGGAGGTGGCATACCCCTTTTCAGGCCTGAAAGCTGCTGTCTAGTTTGCCTGAACGGTCCGTTCCAGCACTTCCATGGCAGCTGAACCAAACAACTCTCGTGGCACCATGGGGACACTACAGAGGATCCTGTTTCAGTCAGAGTAGACTGTGCCAGCCAGACCTGTAGACCAGTTTCAACAAGGAATGACATCATGCACCCAAGCTCTCTGTTCATCAATGCAAAAGCCTCTAAACCTGCATCACTAAAGCCAACTGCTGCAAGTTTGTTGTTGTCAGACTTGAACTAAACCCCCAAATCTACCAATCGCCTCCCTTCTAAGGCCACAACCTTTTAGGCAACCTAATAGCCTGAGGCCACCTATTTCCTGTCCACCGCCTTAGTTAATGCTGGTTGCTACTCTTATACAACAGCACTTGTTATTTGATCGATTAAATGTTAGTGACACAAAAGTCCCACAGGTGTTGTTTATTAAGGTTGTCTACAGGCAACCTTTAAATACTTCCTAAATATTCATTGAACCATGTACCATGTCTGTTTTACAACCATTGCCAGTTGTGAAACAGAACAGAATAAAAAGTGACTCAATAAATTGAATGTCCACAAAGACTGATAGAATTATATATCCTTCTTTAATTAGTATGTTTTAGCTGGGAATTAGTAACAGCATAATCAAGCAAATACAGAAATCACAAATTCCAATTGAACAAACTTCCTAACTCTAAGGCTGATTACTAAAAGGTTCAGGATAAGCTTTTGAATTTGGATGAGCCATACCGCAGATGGAAATCCTAAGGTGACTGTTTGCTGGGCAAAGGAGTTTATCAAATGAAGAACTTTTCTCCTCTTAATGGCAATGTTCTGATGTCCAGATGATGTCCTGCTCACAAAGGCTCACAGCTTCAGTTTACGACCTGACAGCATGAGCTCAGGTTAATTTCTTTGGCTCAACAAGTTGTTTCAGCTTCAGCTCTGACATCTGGTGGGTGAGGCTACCATCTCTGGAATGATCAGGTTGTTTTCATCGACCAGTTTAAAGCCACAGCGGCACTTCCAGCAGAATCTGTGGATCACTGGCCCAAATTATAGAAGAAACACAGAGAAAGGGCATTGGGCTCAGCCTCGCTATGACCCCTCTTTCAACAGCCTTTACCGGACAGGCTTGTACAGGCTTGCCTCACAGCCTTCACTGACCATGTACAGACATGCTTCTCCTTTCAGTCTGCCTATGCATAAAATTTTGAACACATTTATTTAATTAAAAACAATCATACTCTTTGTCAGGATGCAGCTTATTGGCTGCAGGCTGAGCCTTTGAGTTAGTTTCTTAGATTTCTTAAAGTTATTCAGGTTTTGTTGTGTTCTAGTTCTGCTTTAGTTTCTAGTCTTTTTGTATATTTTTTATTGTTTTAGAAGAATTATTTCCACCTTCTGTTCTTTGTTTTGGCTCAACCTTAGTTTTTGGTTTACTTAGGATTTTTTGGGATTTATGTTGTTTTGAGTATTGTGTTTTATTTTGTTGGTTTTGTCCGGGTTTTTGTGTCCCAGGTTATACTAGTCAATCGGGTTTTTGTTTTTAGTCAGCTAGTTCGGGTTTTTGTTCTCCGTATTCTTGTTTTAGCCATAGCCCTGATTTAGTGTTCTAGGTTCGCCTTTAGTCTTCTGAGTTTTGTTTTTTAGTTCCAGTTTTTTTTACCTTAGACTCCCTGTTCTGTTCCGTTTCATAGTTTTGCTTTAGCGTTTGGTTCCTTTCCTAGTTGTCAGTCTTGTTTTGATTTGTTTGTAGATCCGGTTTTAGCCCTGTAGCTTCGTCAGCCCTGTAGTCCTTGTCTAGCCCCGTAATTTCTGTCCTAGCCCTGTAGTTTTAGTCTTGTTCTGTATTTGTTTTTTCTTTATTAAGTTTTGTTTGTTTTTATTTTTCCCCCCCTTAGTATTTATGTGTCTGGGTTCCTGCGCCATCTGGGTTCTTGCGCTGTATGGGTTCCTGCGTTGGATGGAGTCCAGCGCTTTTAAAGGTCCCTGCGCTCTCTAAGGTCCCCGCGCTTTCTAGGTCCCTACACCCTTCTGTTTTCTTTGTTTGTTTTTGCTCTGTTTGGGTTAGTTTAGTTCCCTTCAGTAGTTGTTTTGTTCTGTCTTGCCCTAGTGTATCTGTGTTGTTCCCCTGTTTAGGCGCATGCAGGTCGCCGCCAGAGCCCTCCGGCGCACCCATGTCGCCGGCTGAGCCCTCTGGTGCGCCAGACTGTCGCTGCCCTGCGCATGCAGGTCGCTGCCAGAGCCCTCCGGCGCTCCTATGTCGCCGGCTGAGCCCTCTGGTACGCCAGCCTGTCGCTACCCACTGCACGCAGGTCGCCGCCAGAGCCCTCCGGTGCTTAAGTCGCTGTCTGTGCCCTCTGGCGCGCCTGGCCTGTTGCTGCCTAGCTCACCCTCTTATTCTTGTTATTCCCTTGTTTAGGCGCTGCCAGAGCCCTCCGGCGCTCCTATGTCGCCGGCTGAGCCCTCTGGCGCGCTTGGCCTGTTGCTGCTTAGCTTACCCTCTAGTTCCTGGTGTTTACGTTTATCTTGATTCCTCGATGTCTTTAGACGCCCTTTATTCTTGGTTCCTCGGTGTGTTAAGACGCCCTCTGTCTCAGTTCCCCGGTGTGTTTAGACTCCCTCAGTTCCCTGGTGTTTAGATTCCTGGCGTTTTAGAAATTCCTGTATTCCTTGTGCCCCGGCGTTCCCCTTGCGCCCCGGCAATCTCTATCCTCGCGCCCCGGCGTTCTCCCCACGCCCCGGCGTTCTCTTCCCCAAGCCCCGGCGTTTCCCTCACGTCCCGGCGGGTTTTCCCCTGGCGTTTCTGTACACCAGTCGTGTTCCAGCAGGAGTTGTTGAGCCTTGGTGTTTTCGTACGCCTGTTCTTCCCTCTGGCGTTGTCGTACGCTTGTTCTTCCCTCTGGCGTTGTCGTACGCCTGTTCTTCCCTCTGGCGTTAAGTACGCCCGTTCCTTCCCTTTGGCGTTAAGTACGCCCGTTCTTTCCCTTTGGCGTTAAGTACGCCCGTTCTTTCCCTTTGGCGTTAAGTACGCCCGTTCCTTCCCTCTGGCGCTGTCGTGCGTCCGTTCCTTCCCTTTGGCGCTGTCGTGCGCCCGTTCCTTCCCTTTGGCGCTGTCGTGCGCCCGTTCCTTCCCTTTGGCGCCGTCGTGCGTCCGTTCCTTCCCTTTGGCGCCGTCGTGCGCCCGTTCCTTCCCTTTGGCGCTGTCGTGCGCCCGTTCCTTCCCCTTGGCGTTTCCATACGCCCGCTCCTTCCCTTTTGGCGTTTCCATACGCCCGCTCCTTCCCTTTGGCGTTAAGTACGCCCGTTCCTTCCCTTTGGCGTTAAGTACGCCCGTTCCTTCCCTTTGGCGTTAAGTACGCCCGTTCTTTCCCTTTGGCGTTAAGTACGCCCGTTCTTTCCCTTTGGCGTTAAGTACGTCCGTTCTTTCCCTCTTGGCGCTGTCGTGCGTCCGTTCCTTCCCTTTGGCGCTGTCGTGCGCCCGTTCCTTCCCTTTGGCGCTGTCGTGCGCCCGTTCCTTCCCTTTGGCGCCGTCGTGCGTCCGTTCCTTCCCTTTGGCGCCGTCGTGCGCCCGTTCCTTCCCTTTGGCGCTGTCGTGCACCCGTTCCTTCCCCTTGGCGTTTCCATACGCCCGCTCCTTCCCTTTTGGCGTTTCCATACGCCCGCTCCTTCCCTTTGGCGTTAAGTACGCCCGTTCCTTCCCTTTGGCGTTAAGTACGCCCGTTCCTTCCCTTTGGCGTTAAGTACGTCCGTTCTTTCCCTCTTGGCGTTAAGTACGCCCGTTCCTTCCCTTTGGCGTTAAGTACGTCCGTTCTTTCCCTCTTGGCGTTTTCGTACGTCCGTTCTTTCCCTCTTGGCGTTTTCGTACGTCCGTTCTTTCCCTCTTGGCGTTTTCGTACGCCTATATTTTCCCCTTGGCGCTGTCATGCGTCCGTTTTGCCTCGGCGTTTCCCTCACGCCCCGGCAAACTTCTCCCTAGTGCCCCGGCGTTTCCCTCACGCCCCGGCGAGTTTCTCCCTTGCGCCCCGGCGGTTCCCTCACACCCCGGCGATCTCGTCCCTTGGGCCCCAGCGCTCCTCTCACGCTCCAGCGTTGTCTCTCCTTGGCGTTTCCACACGCCCGTTCCTTGCCCTTGGCGTTTTCGCACGCCCGTTCCTTTCCCCCGGCTGGTTGTGCTTTGGCACATCAGTGTTCTCTAGCTCCTTGGTTCCCCCGTGTTCTTTGGCTCCTTGATTCCCCGCTGTTCTCTAGTTCCTTGGTTCCCCGTGTTCTCTAGTTCCTTGGTTCCCCGTGTTCTCTGGCCCCTTTGGTTCCCCGTGTTCTCTGGCCCCTTTTGGTTCCTCGTGTTTGCAGGCTCTTTGGTCCCTCAGTGTTCGGTTTCAACTCTTGCCCGCCTTCCTGGGCCCCCTCCACCCGCCCGGCGTGGGGATTCTGGGCCGTCCGGTGTCCGGCCTTGGGGGGGGGGGGGGTACTGTCAGGATGCAGCTTATTGGCTGCAGGCTGAGCCTCTCTCCCTCTCTCTTGTTCCTGCACAGCCTGATCGGTTTCACCTGGCAGGCTGCAATTAACCCACAACTGCTTCCACCTGTTTCCACCGCTTTATAAGACTCACCTCTTTCTGTTCCCGTCGCCGGTCCATAGCGTTCACTCCCGCTCAGTCCCTGCCAGTATTCTTGTCAGCTCCGTTTGTACCCGTCAGCCTGAAGACTCCTTTCACCTGGTCTTGTTACAGTCAGCCCAAAGACTTTCCGACAGTTTGTTTTCTCCAGTATTCGGCTCAGACGTTCAGCCCTCCACCGCTCGGCTCAGACGTTCAGCCCTCCACTGCACGGCTCAGACGTTCAGCCCTCCACTGCACGGCTCAGACGTTCAGCCCTCCACTGCACGGCTCAGACGTTCTGTTCTCCACTGCTCGGCTCTGAGGTTCTGCTCGCCTCTGCTTGGCTCTGATGCTCTGCTCGCCACTGCTCGGCTCTGATGCTCTGCGCTCCACGGCTCGGCTCTGACGTTCTGCTCT
Organism: Fundulus heteroclitus; assembly: GCF_011125445.2. Classification (NCBI taxonomy): domain Eukaryota; kingdom Metazoa; phylum Chordata; class Actinopteri; order Cyprinodontiformes; family Fundulidae; genus Fundulus; species Fundulus heteroclitus. The sequence continues at coordinate 60,709 of NW_023396813.1, forward strand.
CCACGGCTCGGCTCTGACGTTCCGCTCGCCACTGCTCGGCTCTGATGCTCTGCTCTCCTGCACCCGGCTCAGATGTTCTGCTCTCCAGTGCTCGGCTCCAGAGTTCCTCCCGGTCAGTCTCTCCACACTCCTCCTGCCGGCCAGCTTCTACACCCTTCACCTCCGTCCGTTGAAAGACTCTGGTCTCATCCTCCATCTTCCACACTATGCAATAAAACTCACTCATAAGAACTGACTCTGTGTGTGCGTGCTGTGTCCGGGTTCATCCCAGAAAAATATATCATAACACTCTTATTATTTAATTTTGTTTAATATATAAGTGCTTGAGCCATTAATAAAAAAAAACAATCATCCATACAATTTCAGAGCTTTTGTGTTATCTGTTCCTCTTTTTTATTTAATGTCTTTTATTAACAACACGGAATATGGACAAGCCTACCACACCACAGCCTGTGGTAACTTGACAAATTGCAGCACCAGCATTGTGAAGGGATGCATGGAGGGCAAACATGAGGTGCGCCAGGGAATTGCCAAGGTGGCCAGTATGCACTCCTGCATTGTAAGCCCTGCAGAAGAGGTCGTCTGTAACACAGCATTGAGTCCAAGAGCATCTGATATCACAACGCAGAGCTTCATCTGGTGACGCAGTGAGGGAGGCAACAGCAGGTTCAACTGTGGGAATGTGATCCAAGCCTGCCCTGGCTGAATCATACATAGCTGCCAACACATGACCATCTGTGAGGAAGCATGAGAAGACTCTTGGGTCCTGCAAACAAGCATGCAACTCCCACAGGTACTCCTCTAACGGAGGGACAGAAAAGGGAATAGGAGCCCGTCCGAAAAAGGCACTACTGTGGGCTGACTCCTCCCCTTGCAAGTTGTCCAACTGCAGCCTAGACAAGGCCATACACATGACATCCCGCATGGATTCACCTGCCGACTCACCAGATAGGCTCTGAATTGATGAGAATGAGCCAGCCTTATAAGCGAGATGACTCTGCCAACTCCTCATCCCTACAGTAAGAGGTTGATGCAGCCAAAGACAAAATATCCTCCTCTGCATGTCAGGCATGGGTAGAGAAGAAGGCCCAGCAGGGGGAAACAAATGTTTCTGATCGACGTGCCTGAAAAAGAGATCTCATTTCTGCCAATTCTGCAGACAATTACTCAACTCTCAAGGAAAGGCCATTGTCAGTCTTTCTCTTAGAAGGGACCATGGTAACTGCGGCCTCCCGTCTGCGTTTAGAATACCTAGGTGGGGCCACCTGCCCAGAGGGTGGAAGATCAGCACCACAATGAGGGGCGCGACTGGGACAACTGAGCCACCCTAACAACATGGGGTATGTAACTGCAGTTCATGCAGGGATTCTTTGACAACGCCTCCACCATATAATCATGTCCAAGGTAGGCAGGGCACAGGTTGTGACCGTCATCTGCCTGGAGCATGGCCCCACAACCCATACAAAATTGGCTGAAATCAGGAGAGGCGGCAAAACTGCTGCCGTCACCAATTATAGACCACAAACCGAGGAATGCTTACACCGTTAGCTGTAATCGGACCAGGTTGGCTAGAACTGGGAGAAGGGGTAAGAACGCTGCTGTCACCAATTATATCTTAACAACAAACTAAGGAAGGCCAACACCATTAGTGTTGATCAAATTTGAACCACAAGGTTGGCTAAAATCGGGAGAGGGAGCTTAACTACTGTCGTTACCAATTATAGATAAATTAAGATGGCTAACACCGTGAGCCGTAATCAGATATTGATTATTATGTCCACCGGAATTGGGAGAGGGGGCAAGGATATTGCCCCCTCTCTCTGTCTGTAATTGTCACCAATTACAGACAAACTAAGGAACTAAGGAAGGCTTACACAGTTAGCTGTAAACAAAACTGACCATTAGGTCTGGTAAAATCAAGTGAGGGGGCAAAAACGCTGCCCTCACCTGTACATCAAATTAAAGGATGCTAACAACGTTAGCTGCAATCAATCTTTGATCAAAAGGTTAGCAAAAATCAGGAGAGGGGGTAAAAAACGCAACCGTCACCAATTATAACCAAACTATGGAAGGCTTACACCATTAGCCGTAATCAAACCTCCAAGTATAAGGCCAACTAGAACTCAGAATGGGGACAAGAAGAATGCTGCCGTTACCACTTTTACCATTAATAATAACTAAATTGTGTACTACCAGAACCGTAACCACAAACCGAGTTGGGTGAGGAGGCGCGAATGCTGTTGTCACCAACACATGGCGGACCTACCTTTCAGTAGTTCTACAGCGAGGATATAACCATTGCAGCCCGTGGAGGGTAGAATACCATAACTCAAGCCAACAGGCAGTAGGGCATCCGACAAATGAATGCTGGTTTTATGGTATGTCAGCAAGCCAAATCCATGCAGTGAACCATATGTGTAAAGAAAAAAGGAACAGAGAATTGGATTACGTCAGACTATATAGGTTCTGATTGGTCATCTGATCTGTCACAGGTGTGACTACATTGGTATTATTACTTGAACGGCGCATGCACAAAGAGGACATTTAATGCTTTCAGCACCGCCTACTGGCGGGTAGGAAATAGAACTGAAAAAGACTGGACTTTCATAGAGCTACAATGAATGGTATGGTATTTTGTCTCTCAGCATGACAGTGTGGTATGGGAGTTGCACTGCACAGGAGAGGAAATATTTAGCATGCAACAAGAGTCCAGAAAAGGGCAATTAATGTTTGTCCCACTTCCATTAGGTAAACCATTCAGGAACATTAAACCAAAAACTAATAGACATAAAAACAGCTTTTTTCCCAAAGCTGTGAGGGCCATCGCTCCCTGCCGAGAGTTAAATAAACCACCAGCCCAGTTGATAGTCTGTTACATGTTTACAAACTGGTTCCAGCTCCTGGTTTCGCTGGTTCTTAATCTGACTGAGGATGAGTTACACATCTCTCAAATGCTCATGCTAATTTGTACACACTTAGTGTGTGGTTGGACATCCATAAAAATTGCACAGTTCTGTAACTTAACGATGTAATGCATATTGAACTGGGAACCCAATATCCAAGCCAAACAAAGAGTTGCAATTAAAAAGGTGTATTCCTTTAAAAAGAAATGAGTGGTGGCTGATGAGGCAGGTGAGCAGAACCAGACTTGATCAGGAACTCAAACATTGACCAGAAGCTGTAGACAGGATCCGACTTGAAGCCACCGATGTGTTTCCAGTGTGAGTAGAGCAAATAACAGAATCCCCCAAGAATCCTTCTTTCAAGGCGGTTTACACAAGCACTGGTAAGCAAACTAGTGAGGACTGGCCTAGGACTGGTTCCAGGGAGAACACAGGAACAGACAAATGGAATCTGCTGGAGTAAATACCACATGCAGGCAGGTCAATCAGACGAAACATTCTGGCAGTAAGTGGATGATTGAGGAAGATGAAGACAGGGGAAGAGATGAGCACAGCTGACTCTTGTTGGTAGAAGCAGGTGGAGCTGATCTGGTGGTGAGTGGTGGCAGGGACATGACTAAGCTGATTGGATAGCAGCTGAGAGGTGACATAGCTGATTATATCAGTCCAGAAAAGTCCAACCAAAAACCTAAATCATGACAAAAGATTTAAATTGTCCATCCATCCATCATCTTCCGCTTATACCGGGTCGGGTCGCGGGGTAGCAGCTTCAGTAGGGAGGCCCAGATGTCCCTCCCCGGCCACTTGGGCCAGCTCCTCCGGGTGAATCCCATGGCGTTCCCAGGCCAGCAGAGAGACATAGTCCCTCCAGCGTGTCCTGTGTCTTCCTCTGGGTCTCCTCCAGGTGGAACGTGCCCGGAACACCTCACCAGGGAGGTGTCCAGGAGGCATCCTAACCAGATGCCCGAGCCACCTCAACTGGCTCCTCTCGTCGTGGAGGAGCAGCGGCTCTACTCTGCTCCCCACCCTATCTCTAAGGGAGAGCCCAGACACACTACGGAGAAAACTCATTTCAGCCGCTTGTATCCGGGATCTCGTTCTTTCGGTCATGAACCAAAGCTCATGACATAGATGAGGGTAGGAACGTAGATTGACCGGTATTTCAAGAACTTTGCATTTTGGCTCAGCTCTCTCTTCACCTGCTCCTGCCTCTCTGCCTGCTCAGACGCTTTTTTCTCTGCTCCCTGCTTGCTTGCATTTTCCTGCCTTTCACTTTTTATCTCCTTTTTATCTCTTAACCAAAACCACAGAAAGTTGGATTTAGTTATTTTGTTTATTTTCTTTCACTTATTTTTTGATTTTGATTTTGAAAAGATGCCTACCTTCACCACAATGGACTTTGACAAGCTTTTACAGAAGATAGCTGTCATGGAACTGAAAATCTGTCGACTAGAAGTGAATTATGATGTAAACGCCGCGCATGGAAATGAAACAACCCTGCCTATGATTCCGAACGGTGACCACCAGCCCAGCGACTCAGCGAACAAACAGTTCCCTGAGGAAAATGAGAATCCCTGGACCACTCTGGGTGCAAGACCAACGGATCAACGAACCCCACACCTAGACAAAGGAAACTGGCCGATACTACAGAGAGATGTCCCAGGACAAATGAAACAACAACGGGCTGTTCTCAAAAAAAATATATAGGAGTAAACCTGCTGGAAATGCTGGAATTCCATTACTAAACAGATTCGCTCCACTCCGAAATGTGACCCAGGAGGATCTTAACATCAATCAGAGGTACGTCAACTATTTTCATTCTAAGACATCAGAGAAAAGACATGCCACAGGGCCAAGTACCCTGAGATTATGCAATGGGTCTGTAAGTGGCATTAAACATTTCTGTAACAAGAAAAACACAGAGGTGTTGATTTATAACGATAGGAACTGTGGCCGGGTGTCTGATATAACAAACATCCTTCCGAGGATCTTGGAAAAACTCATAAAACAAGCTGAAGCCCTGAAGGACGTCAACAGGATAAGAAAATCAGAAGTATTGAAAGAGGATTACATTCGTCTGTTGAACTTAGTTGATGGCCTTAATGTCAAGGTGTTTCTCAGCGGCCCTCGGGCGCCCTTAACTGTGGAGACAAGATTTTTTTCCAGAATTTTGATGCTAAACAAATGGCTGGAAGAAAAATGCAAACTAACAACTGTAACCTTCATACACAACTTTAACATCTTTTGGGAGAGGAGACATCTGTTCAGCGACAATGGTTTCTCTCTAAATAGGTCAGGTGCAAAATGGCTGATTTCAAACATCTTCTATTCTGAGAACCATGCAACATCAGCTTTGCCCCAAAACAAAGTACATCCAGTGCCAAAACAAATGATAAGCCCAGTACAGCCCGAACAAGCCAAGATAAAGATGGCCAGAAAGATGACACAGAAAGAGGCTACGTCAGAGCTACAGGAGGATTCATCCCAGATCTCAGCAGGACAAAAAGAGGACAAAGAACCTCCATCGTCACGAACACCGGTCCAGACTGGACCCGCCTCCCCTTCTTCTCCACAAAGCCTAGAAGTTCCTTTTCTGGAATTTTCTCCCAACATGAACAAAGTATTTAAGATTGGCCTACAGATGACATCCTCTCCATATAGCTATTCTGCTGTCACTAAACCAGCATTCTCCAAAGGCCTCAGAGCCTCAGATCCTCCTTCTCTACGTATCACAGAACATTCGGGTGCTGAGGACCTCCGGACTACTCCGCTGTGTTACAGATCGGGCCCTTTTGTTTATCAGACATGACAGTTTCCAGCATCAGCCTGGGCCTTCATCAGATCACATAGATGTGATCTGATGAAGCGAAGTGAGAGGCTGCAGCAGCTTTGTATGCTTCTGGGATGTTACAGTAAACTTGATCTAATGTATTATTGTTTCTGGTCGCGAACTTAATGAATCTATAGAACCTGGGGAGCACAGCCTTTAAATTAACATGGTTAAAGTCTCCAGCAATGATCACAGCCGCATCTGGGTTATTGTTCATTTGACCGGTAACAAAGCAGTAAAGCTGCTCCAGAGCTAGCTTAGCATTAGCCTTCGGCTGGGTGAATACCGCAATGATTATCGCAGATCTGAGCTCTCTAGCCTGTTTGAATGGTCCACACTTAACTGCAAGGTATCCCAGGTCAGGTCAGCAGAAGGTTCCGATGGTCATTGCCGTTGTGCACCAGGTGTTGTGAATGTAAATCGCCAGTCCTCCTCTGCTTTTCTCCGCCACCACCATTCCATCTGCCCTGAACAGCACACGCTCCTCCAGCCTCATCACTTTGTCGGGATGCTGTCGTCTTACCACGATTCTGTGAAAATTGCTACACAGCTGTCCATCTTTCATGTAGCGATTTTTAACCAGATCTAGTCAAGTTTGTTGGCGAGGGATCCTACGTTGGCCAGAATGAGGCTCGGAATGTTGGTTGGTATGGGTTAGCTTTTAGCCTAGTCAGCAGGCCTACCTAATTGCCTCACCGTCTCCTTCTTCGCTTACCCTGATTATTGAGCCTCCAGAGCGGATTAGAGTGGAGCCTCTGTTGTCCATTGCAGATCGGTATGAATAAAGTGTAGTTTCGACGGTCGGTACAAACTGCATTCCGGGGTTGGAATGCAGGTCCAACAGCTCATCTCTCTTGTACTGTATTAGAGCTTGGAGTGGTGATAATGCGTATAAGAACACAAAAACAAACTAAATAATCCGGAGCGCCTCGGCTGCCGCAGAGTCCTGTGCCACCGTCTAGTTAACTGATAAGCTAATTAATAATTATGTCAGTCATCACAATTACCTGATGATCTTTGTTTCAGAAGAATCTGAGGGTGCACTCTAATGTTAATGTCCCTTTTAATGTATCATAACAAAAAAGAAAAATACAAACATTTCTTCTTGTGACAAATTGACCACAGGTTGGCAAACAATAAAAACAATCAAACTGATTAACATCTAGTGGATGTCTTGCTGGTAAAGGTCTACTAACACATTCTCCGTCCTTTGTCGGAGGGTATTAATTGTTGTGTTCACTCTAAGATAGAAGGACCCAACAGCGGGGCATCCCTGGCACCTGCCTCTTGACACACTACTAACACACACACACACACACACACACACACACACACACACACACACACACACACACCCTTCACCCCCTTGTTGTGGCAACTCTTTTATTAGCTTGCAAATACCTGGCACTCAGGGAGAGAGTAAAATGCCTCAAAATAAAGGAGAGAGAAACTCTAGCTTTATGTTATGTGAAACTATTGTCCAGCAGAGACAATAGTCAAGCGACATTGGCTAAAAGAAGAAATTTGAGTCTCCTATCTGCTTGACCTTATTTGCTGATAAGAAATGGGCATCTGCTGCTGCTTTATCCACCAGCGACTACAGTAAACACCAAGTAAGAGCCATAGTAGGTCATTAATGTCTTCCTTGCCTTCAGTTTTACATGACACTTAAGTACTACTACAAGCAGGGAAAGAAAAGGCAAGGCTGCACACTTTACAAACTGCCTCTGTTCTCGCTCTCTGGCTGAAATGTCAGAGCCTTTCTTTCAGGTGGAGGTTATGGTGGAGGGGGCCAACCACACAAAAGGCTGGGGATTCTAAAGTGATTTGTTGCATTTTCATTATGATCACTTTGATTGTGCAGGTGAGGTAATCATGGATCTAAACTGGACCTGAAAGTGGTTTCCAAGTGTGTAACTTGAAACACTCATATCTCTCACCCTGACAAATAAAGCATTTTCTGCATTATAATCTCACCAGCTAGCAAACTAAACACAGTTTTGAAAACCGAATTAAAACCTATAAAATAATTCAAATAAAGGGTAAATTGATGGCAACAAAGAGGGAAAAAAAGGAAACATTCAAGCAAACATGGGGGCAATGCCAAAAGCTGATATATTTGTGAATGATATTAAAAGATAAAAATCTAAAATAAGCAAGAATGTATTTCATTGTTAAATCCATCAGTGGTTCTTCACTTAATGTTTCTAAATGCAGTGGTTCGTGTTAAGTGTATCGTCTAAATATCTTGGAGACTTTTGATTGTAATTGTTATATGTAGTATTTTATTCCATTGTAACCTTTGAAGTGTTCACAGTGTGAGGTGGCAGTGAAGTTACAAGTGGTTCTCTGATATCCATCACTGCTGTTTTTGCTAATAATCTAAGTGTTCAGCTTCAACATTCTGCATTAGCACAATTCTTAAAAACCCCACAATGCCATTCATTAAGTCGAGGAGTTTCTCTTTAACTACTTACCAGGTTGTTTTAACTGTAATTCTAGGACTCTTTTTATGTCAGTGCACATGGAGTGCTCAGATTTGATAATGAATCTACAGATAAACAGAGTAAAAACTAATGTATGGCTTTTCAAAGAGCCAGATTTGATGTTTATTATGGAAGGAGGAAACAGCACTAAGCTGTATTATTGATGTATGAACAGTATTTATTGCGAAAACTAGTTAAAGCTATAGTTGGTAATCCTGCTCAGAACCACTTTTTGTTATACTGGGTAAAATTGTCCTTCCATCCAGAAAGTAGTTAATACATAATGTATTCACAAAAAGTAGGTTAAAAATGTTCTCCGTGGGAACTGCAGGCCTTTAAAAACTATAACCAATCTCTGCTGTTCAGTCCGAAGAGCATGGATCTGTCAGAGCTTTGTTCTTGCTGTCACCCATAGACGTTATATGCTAAGAGGCTAGGTTAGCAGTTAGCTGTTCATTGTAGCTCCACTGCTCTCACTGTATACTTTGAACATGACTGAGAGTCCCAAGAAACAACCCATATTCATGTTTATGAAAAGAAGAGGAAGGCCTAAGTAGAAAGAAATAAGACCAGAATAGATTTGGGAGATTTTTTCACACAAACCCCCTGAAGAGCAGAAGAGCAAAGTAAAACGGTCTTGCACTTGCGCAGTTATTAAAAAAGGGACGGGGAAACTTCCGGAAAAATCAGAGACTCTAGCTTGAAAGCTGATGCATCCTATTGTGTCACTAATAAGGTGACAAACACTGCTCCAGTTGGAAATCTGTGCTCCAATCACAAGTGCAGTAAATTTGAAGTTCACAAAGTAAAAGAGCAAAGAGAAATATTTGAGCTCAGACGTGGATTATCATGTGACTGGACTCAGTCCAATCACGTGACAGTCCAGTCAGATGACATCAATACCAGGTTGGAAGACATTGTGCCTGACAGACTACTTGGGCTTTGCTGACAAAGGAGTGAAACAAATCCTGCACAGAGGTTACAGAGCTGTAATCAGACTTAGTCCCCTCCCTCTGCTCTCTGTTGGCAGCAACTATTGCATTAAATAACTACTGTTAATTATACCTGGATTGGTTTGCAGTTAGCCATTTGTGACAATGAACAGCTATAACAGTGTTCCCTTTATATACATGTGTACATCGTAAAATATTAAATAAATAAATAATAAAATGTAATTCATGGAGCACAAATATCTTAAATATCCCAAATGAAATATATTTATTTTTTAACTCCGTCATTAATTCTTTAATTTATCTAATCGTTTTCTATTTCCCAGATTAAGTTAGACAAGCCTAGTAAACTGAACACCAGATCTAGTTTTACATATTTGCTACCATGCATTTAATTTCCCATCTTCTGGTTTGATCCTACATCTGCAGCTGGAAATATTATGTCTGACTGTAACAAACTACAGCACACAAGCTTTTTGAAGGTTAAATATTGTGTTTCACAGTAAAAAATTAGCAAACACAATTTTGACCCATGCAGTGAAGTCATTATAAAAAAAGAATGGAAAAACAACACAAAACCTGTTTCTATTTATTTGCTTTCACCGCTGGCGAGCACTCTGCTGATTGAAGCAGGGCTTTGTTTAATTAATTTCAGGCTTGATGGAATGACTAGGGCTTATGCCTTTGGCACCGGGCTGACACACCGGCCCTTTAAGCCTCAAACTCATTGCCATAATGTGCTCCTAAGAAAACCCTGCAGAGGGAGGATGAAGCAGCAGGCCTTCGATCTTATCACTGTCATGAGCACTCCTTCATGATTTAGACCCTGGTAAGGTGACATCTGCACCGCAGAGGTTAGGGGTGTCTACAGTATGTTTTGTGTATAGAATTGATTGATATGTGGAGTCCTAATTGATCTATATACAACCAGAAAGATGGAAAAAGGGCTTGACTGTCCCTTATTGTTATCATGATTTCATATGAAGTGATGAAGTATCATATTAATTCAGTTACTCTGATCTGGCTGTGGAAGGCTTGATAAAACAAAACAAATTTTTAACGTGTTGTATTTTTAAATTTATAATTGTATTTATTTAAACAGTTAACAACATTTTTACCAAAATAATTGATTTAATCCAGCGGGATCTTTTCATGTATAAAGGTTTAAAGCAGAAACCAAAGTAAAATAAAATCAATAATTTTTAACAAGTTAAAATGTGATAATTTTCCCTTTTGATCTTGAATTTCATATTAATGCTTTCAGTTTACAGGCCAGTATGTTGCTGGACAACAGAAGCAAAGAATCCATATAATTAACTTCTTACACAGGGCACATATAGGACAGTAAGCTTTATGGTGTGCTGGTACTCTATATTTGTTTGTTTGTTTTGGGTTGTTTTAATTTTTAGGTCTTAAAGGGGAGAAATGTAGAACCATACCAGCTTACGCTGAATGCATTTACATACTATTTGGCTTGTGCAAGTTCATATATGAAAAGCCACTGTGTGCCACTGACCCTTAAGGAAGCTGTATTGAACCAAATATCAACCTAATACATTAGGTTCCCGTTTAAAAAAAGAGGTGAAACAAGAAGGACAGTTGTGGATGGCATTAATGAGGGAAAACACTATGCATTCCATTACATTTCAAAGAATTTAATTCAGGGCAAATAATTTGAGATGAGCCACTGCTAAAACGGTGGTCTTAATGGACAGGTGTCCACTTAAAATCTCTGGCAAAGCTAAGACTAATGGATTGCTTTATATGCAGCACATTTAGAGAATGGAAGAGGGATTGGGAGAGCTTAAGCGCCTGAAGCACCCTGCATGCACAAATTCCTGCATAAATATGCTGTTGTAGTCAGATGTAACCTTTTTCTACTTTCGTATTTCAGAACAATGCAAATTAACCCTCTTTTAACAGAGAGACTGTGCTTGACTTAGCTTCTGTGGATCATATGTTATTACATATAAATAGATTTTAAGTTTTCTTCAAATATTATAAAATGATAATATAATACGATAAAAAGTTTTGAATTTCTTTAGTTTTCATTTATTTCATAACTAAAATATATCTGTGCTAGAGGTTTGTTTAAAAAATGTTTTTATTTATGATGGCCTATAGATTTGTTAGGATTTATTTGCTCAGTTTTTCTGTTATTCAGATAATTTTGTGTGTGCTCCTTTAATTCCTTCTACCTCAACTGAAGTAGCTACATTGTTTTGTTATTTTGTTTGTTTTTGATTTTTCAGTTTTCTCACTTTGTTTTGTAGAAAGTTTTGAAACAAAACCTGTGCCTGTAAGCTTTTGACAAATCCACATAAAAATATTTTATCAGCTAATACTGAGTCAAACAATTTTCGATAAGATTTTTGCTAAAAAAAATTTGAGTTTCAAAAACAATTAAGTTAATGCTGTAATGTTTAATTTGAACCGTACTAAAGTCTATTAATAACATCTATTTATAACAGATTTTTGCTCTTAATTGAGCAAATGTTATAGAGAAAAGCAAATGCATAATTCACAGTGATATAATATAGTTGATTGTAAAATGAATGAATTGCAAAACAGAGAGAACTTTTACAGGTATATCATGTTTAAATCTAGCAACACCAGGTCTCCCACAGAAATGTGGCATAGAGGGAACATGTATTCTAGTCACATTTCCCTCTTAGCTACCGAGTGATAGCAGGCAGAAATGACAGCTGTAAGAATCTTGAAAAACAAAAAGACAGTGAAGTAGCTACAAAAAGTATGATTTACAGCTCCATGTGCAGTTAGGACCATGCATTATATTATACAATAAAAGACAGATGCAGGAACAAAACAATATTACTGTTTTTGTTATTAGTGCCTGATAGCAGAACCAAGTGAAAGCAGAGCAGGAGCTGTTATACATATTCACAAAACACAGACTGTATTTGCTTCTCAAATAGTGTTCCCCACTTCCATATAATATAGCTTAATACAAAGGGCTGGGAGATATTTTCACTCCTGTCATTATACAGCATGTCTCAGTTATGTTATGGTTACTTAGGCACACAAAATCCCCAAAATAAACAAGCACTATATATAGCTAATATTATTATCATAAAATCAATAATAATTTATGATGACTATTTTAAAAAGAGGCTGTCTCACAGTGTCATCTGGTGGCCATGTCAGCTAACTACAAACATCAATTTTATTAATTATTTTTAAGTTAATACAAAAAAAGCCTGGCCATGCAATCTACTGGTACTACAGTTGTTCTACTGCTGTTATCTAATGAAAGAGTAGTCTGAACAACATTGGCCTACTGTTATAATCAGGACTCTAAGGACACAGTGAACCTGACAATGATTTGATTTCACCTAAAGGAATATTTTTGTCAAAGGCAATTGTTGTGCAACAGACATAACAGACACCCATCTTCAGAAGCCCAATCAAAAAAACATGTCTACTCAAATGTTTGAGTCTAAAGTTCTCAGCTTTGCCCAAACATCATATATACAAAATGAATTCATCAATGACATTACATCAAACAGATTGTTCATGCAATTAATATTTTTTTGTCACATCAGTTGAAAAGTGCTCCAAAATCACAATCTAAATATCAATATAGATCAGAGCATTATTAGTTCTATTGATAGTCCTGCCTCCCTCCAACAAATTACTGACTCTAAAGTATCAGCAGTTATAGATAAAATAGACAAAAGTTCTAAAGATCTTTCACACCTTGACATTTACTCTTTTATATACATACTGGTAAGTACCTCTAACTCATTTGATGAATCTTTGTTTAGAAATTGAGTTTCCAAATAATCGGAAACAGTCGCGAGTAATTCCAGTTTTCAAAACAGAAAAGGTAGACCAGGCATGTAACTACAGACCAATAAGTATTTTGCTGGTGTCTCCCAAAGTGTTAGAAAGGATTGTAGCAATTTTACAGCTCCATGTCATACAGCACTCCCTGTAATTTGGTTTCTACCTACAGTATTCAACTGAAACTGCCAATTGCTGTTTTACTTAACAGTTTAAATCAGCAATTGATAAAGGCCAATGAGTCTAGCAGTCTTTTTGGATTTTAAACTGGCTTTTGATTTGTTCACAAATTTATTCATCCATGTTGAATTTTGATTGAAAGAGTACTACAGTGGCTCAAGAAAGAAATCAATCTGTAATAATGACAAATCAAAGACAAATCATGCATGGTACGCTACGTGCCTACCATGGTGACCACGGGTAACGGGGAATCAGGGTTCGATTCCGGAGAGGGAGCCTGAGAAACGGCTACCACATCCAAGGAAGGCAGCAGGCGCGCAAATTACCCACTCCCGACTCGGGGAGGTAGTGACGAAAAATAACAATACAGGACTCTTTCGAGGCTCTGTAATTGGAATGAGTACACTTTAAATCCTTTAACGAGGATCCATCGGAGGGCGAGTCTGGTGCCAAGAGCCGCAGTAATTCCAGCTCCAATAGCGTATCTTAAAGTTGCTGCAGTTAAAAAGCTCGTAGTTGGATCTCGGGATCGAGCTGACGGTCCGCCGCGAGGCGAGCCACCGTCTGTCCCAGCCCCTGCCTCTCGGCGCCCCCTCGATGCTCTTAGCTGAGTGTCCCGCGGGGTCCAAAGCGTTTACTTTGAAAAAATTAGAGTGTTCAAAGCAGGCCCGGTCGCCTGAATACCGCAGCTAGGAATAATGGAATAGGACTCCGGTTCTATTTTGTGGGTTTTTCTCCTGAACTGGGGCCATGATTAAGAGGGACGGCCGGGGGCATTCGTATTGTGCCGCTAGAGGTGAAATTCTTGGACCGGCGCAAGACGGACGAAAGCGAAAGCATTTGCCAAGAATGTTTTCATTAATCAAGAACGAAAGTCGGAGGTTCGAAGACAATGAGATACCGTCGTAGTTGCAACCATAAACGATGCAAACTAGCGATCCGGCGGCGTTATTCCTGTGACCAGGGCTAGGCCGCGGTGAGTAGGAGGGCTGCCGCGGTGAGCACGGAAGCCTAGGGCGCGAGCCTGAGTGGAGCCGCTGTGGGTGCAGATCTTGGTGGTAGTAGCAAATATTCAAACAAGAACTTTGAAGGCCGAAGTGGAGAAGGGTTCCATGTGAACAGTAGTTGAACATGGGTTAGTCAGTCCTAAGGGATATATCATCCCATGTCTAACCACAAACTAACTTCACAGCAGTTACTAAAAGGGGGAGCTGATATGTTCATGGGTTTCCACTCACTCCCAAAGGATGAGAGAGAGTGGCTAAAGTTAATTTATGGAGACTTTACTGAAGACTATTTTCTGTGGGGAAATTCAAATCGGGGTTTTTGAACAAACAGACAAGAAAAAAACCTCTGTACCAACACGATGGGTGGTGACCACAACACTTTCATTACCCATAGGTTTATTTCATTTTTAAATGCCGTCAAATGTAAGGAAGGTGTGTTTGTAACTGAAAAAAAAAAAAACGGTTGACAAGCTGAAGACCCCTGTCAATGGCATGATTTTCCTGTCACTGCCCGGAAGAGCGAGCTCTCTGCCGCAGTAAGAGTTCACTCTCCACCATGGTTCTCCGCAGTCACAGCAAGCTCTCCTCCACAAAAACTGTGGTGACTGCGGAGGAGAGCAAGCAGTCACTGGGGTGAAGAACTGGATCCCAGCTAAATATTCCTGTGTTGCGACGAGTCCCACTTTGTTGAATCGCGCCACCAGTTTAAAGAGGTGAAAAAAGGGAATGTCGAAAAGCTGAACGCAGGTGGAGAAAGAACAGACTTCAGGTTCACTATGACATCTATAAAGAGAGACTTTACAGATATAACTTACAACTGAAAAATGCAAGAGAATCTTTCTTCTCTGAGATCATCAAGAAAAACATTAATAATGCTCGTGTCTTATTTTCCACAGTCGACAGGTTAACAAATCCTCCTGTGTCAGTGGCTTCTGAACTCCACTCCACCAGGGCCTGCAATGAATTTGCTAACTTCTTTACTGAAAAAAATCATAAAAATTAGAGGATCAGTCTGTACATCCATATCAACACCAGAACCAAAGCTGTATTCAGCTGGAACTATTTCTGGCAAAATGTCCCAATTCAGCCAAATAAACCACAAAAGCTTAGAGCAGATCATTCAGCAGTTAAGTTCCTCTTCATGCTGCCTTGATGTTCTCCCCACAGTTTTCTTTAAAAAAGTTTTACCTGTCATAGCGTCTGATTTGACTCAAATAATAAACACGTCCCTTCTGTCAGGTGTTTTCCCCCAGTCCCTAAAAACAGCAATTATCAAACCACTGCTGAAAAAGAACAATTTAGACAAACTTCTACTCCAGAACTACAGGCCCATCTCAAACCTCCCCTTTATCAGTAAGATTATTGAAAAAGCTGTATTTCAACAATTAAACACCTTCTTAACTACGACCAGCCGCTTTGACGTTTTCCAGTCAGGTTTCCGTGCTCATCACAGTACAGAGACCGCCCTGATCAAGGTTTTTAATGACATCCATATAAATACAGACTGTGGAAGAACCACCGTGCTGGTACTATTGGACCTCAGTGCAGCATTTGATACTGTTGATCACTCCATCCTGTTAGAACGCCTGGAGAACTGGGTCGGCCTCTCTGCTACAGCTCTCCACTGGTTTAAATCCTACTTAAAGGTCAGGGAATTTTTTGTATCAGTAGGTAACTTTACATCAGAGATGACAAAAATCACATGTGGTGTTCCCCAAGGGTCCATCCTGGGTCCCCTCCTTTTCAATATCTACATGCTCCCTCTAGCTCAGATAATAAAAAATAACAACATCAGCTACCATAACTATGCAGACGACACACAGCTCTACATCACCATGTCACCAGGTGACTATGAACCAGTTCAGGCACTGAGTAAATGCCTAGAAGAAATCAATACGTGGATGTGTCAAAACCTTCTTCAGTTGAATAAAAACAAAACAGAAGTAATAATCTTTGGACCAATAGATGAAAGATCAAAAGTTAACACACAGCTTCAGTCGCTTCAGCTAAAAACCACTGATCAGGCCTGAAATCTGGGAGTAGTGATGGACTCAGACCTGAACCTCCAAAAGCACCTAAAGACAGTTACAAGGTCGGCTTTCTATCACCTGAAGAACATTTCCAGGATTAAAGGACTGATGTCTCAGCAGGATCTGGAAAAACTAATCCATGCGTTTATTTTTAGTAGAATTGATTACTGCAACGGTGTTTTCACAGGTCTGCCTAAAAAGTGGACCAGACAGCTGCAGCTGATCCAGAACGCTGCTGCCCGTGTCCTCACCAAGACTAAGAAAGTAGAGAACATAACCCCAGTTCTAAAGTCCTTACACTGGCTCCCTGTATCTCAGAGAATAGACTTTAAAATACTTCTGTTAGTCTATAAATCCCTGAATGGCTTAGCTCCTAAATCCATCACAGACTTGTTATCAGTGTATCAACCATCCAGACCACTCAGGTCCTCTGGCTCCAGCCTACTCTGCATACCTAGAACCAGAACTAAACAAGGAGAAGCAGCATTTAGTTCCTATGCTCCACTTATCTGGAACAAACTTCCAGAAAACTGTAAAAGTGCGGAAAGCCTGAGTTCCTTTAAATCGAGATTAAAAACACATTTGTTTAAAATTGCCTTTGAATGTTCTAATTAAACTGTTTTACTGTTTTTAATGTTCTTTTTTGTTTCTACATTCTATCCCTACTTGCTTTTATTCCTATATTTTAATCACGTAAAGCACTTTGCATTGTCTCTGTACTGAATTGTGCTATATAAATAAATTTGCCTTGCCTTGCCTAGCCAGGCCATTGATTTCTGCACTATTCCACAAATGTGAATTTTCAATTCAATTCAATTCAATTTTAATTATTCATGAATTATGTTCATTCATGAATTCTTGAAACTTGTCATCTCGAGGCACTTTACAAAGTCAAATTCAATCATATTATACAGATTGGTCAAAAGTTTCCTATCTAAGGGAACCAGTAGATTGCTTCAAAGTCCCGACAAGCAGCATTCACTCCTGGAGAACCGTAGAGCTACAGGGAGAGTCGTCTGCATTGTACATGGCTTTGCAGCAATCCCTCATACTGAGCAAGCATGAAGCGACAGTGGAAAGAAAAACCACCTATTAGCGGGAAGGAAAAACCTCCAGCAGAACCGGGCTCAGTATGAACGGTCATCTGCCTCGACCGACTGGGGGTTACAGAGGACAGAGCAGAGACACAACAAGAGAGACAAAAAAGCACAGAAGCTCACATTGATCTAGTAATCTGTTTACATTAGATGGTAATGATGATGTTGATTTTCTGCGCCACTTTAGAATTGTAGTCTACCTGTAGTTTTAGCAATGGCAGCAGAGGAAGTGAATGCAGCCATACATTCCATGTTGGCCATGCTTCCAAATATTGAATTAACATCAGCCGCTACTTTGTTCGACTAGAAGCTTTTCTCTTTGCAGTTGAGGATGATTGTTTACAGCACAGGCAATTTCCCGTAAGCTCCATGGCATTGAATAGGTGTATTGCATACATTACGCACAAATGTTAGTGATCAGGTAAAATTTAGAACCTCAATAGAGTCCACTCCTCCAGGAAGCAATAGTTTCTCACTAGCCGAGAGGCCGGACCCTCTGGTTGAAGCAAAGTGTAGAACAAGGGGCTGTTTTTTACAAGGCTAACATGTGCCACCTCCTCCAGGGAAATTCCAAGCCATTCCCAGGCCATTCAAGAAAGATAGCCCTCCAGCATTTCCTGGGTCTTCCTCTTGGTCTCTTCCCAGTGGAAGTGCCAGGGAGGCATCAAGGCAGCACCATAACCAGATCCCTGAACCACCTTAATTAGCTTCTCTGGGCTGCTCAGCCGCTTGTTTCTGCAATTACGTTATTTTGATCTCTACCCAGAGCTGGTGACCATAGATAAGGGTAGAAATGTGGATCAATTGCTAAACTGAGAGCTTCAGCTTACCACTCAGCTCTTTCTTCACCACAACAGACACACAGCACCGCATTACTGATATACTAGCAAATTATGTTTAAGATGAAGTTGTTAGGTAGGTGATAAAGCAAAAACTCACAAGATTTATGGATGTGGTGAAGGAGGACATGCAGAGGGTTGGTGTGTTGAAGAATAATGTCAGGGATAGGTAAAAATGGAATTGGTTGGGGGGCTGCACAGTGGCTTAGTGAGTAGTGCCGTTGCGATGCAGTAAGAAGGTCCTGGGTAAAAGTCCTGGGTTTAAGTCCTACCCTTGCCCTGGGTCTTCCTGCATGGAATTTGCATGTTCTCCCTATACATGCGTGGGTTATCGCATGACGACAGACTGCCGACCTGTCCAGATTGTACCCCGCCTCTCGCCCATTGACAGCTGGAGATAGGCACCAGCATCCCTTAGAAAATGGATGGATGGAATTGGTTGAGCTGTTATGGTGAAACCAAAAGGGAGCAATGAAAAACAAAGGAACTCCATATGGGTGAGCATGTATTTCTTACACAGCCCCTACAGGGTAACAAAGTGTATTAGAGGGATGAAAAACTTTTTTTCTTTGTCATGGTACAGTTTTGGCCTGGCAGTTTTCCCTTGATATTTTCAGCACTTTCCACCTCTCATGCAGCCCAGCTCTCACATTGCTGTACTGCCAACTTACCTGCAACTGCAAGCGCTCCAACGCTCCAAGTAATCTCTCTGCTGTGCTGCTGGATCTCCTGCTACCCCAGTGCTCAAAGTAAGCTCTCTGCTGAGCTGCTGGATCTCCTGCTACCCCAGTGCTCAAAGTAAGCTCTCTGCTGAGCTGCTGGCTCTCGGCGCAGCACCCTCAGCTCTCCAGCTCGCACCAGTCCTACAGCTCCTGCATTCACCATTCACCTGCTCCAGCCCGGTAACAGACTCTGATTCTCTTCATCCACAACCCATCTCCCTTCACTAAAACTCAAAACTAAGCTCCGTGTATGTGGTGTGTGTTCGGTTCATCTCGACAAATTATGAGAATCTTTGGTCCTCTTTTTAGGCCATCTATGCAACTGTAGAGTTTCTTTTAGTACATGTGAACCTGAGGCTTGCATTTTGTTAAAGTATGGTCTTTGGCCTGCTACACCAGAGAAGCCTTAGACAGCCTTGTCAGTACCTCTTCTTGAGCTGTTTCATCATCTCTCTTTAGAGTGCCACATTAAGGGTTTTTGCAACACATTACGGAGGAAGAACAAGTCTCGCTAGTGGTAAAAGCCAAAGAATGATAGTGGGTTTTAAAAGTGGGCAGTAAAGGAGCCTTTTTTTATATGCAGGGGCAGGTTATTCCCTCTGAGCTTCCTCTTAGACCTTGGTACCTCCAGAAGATACTGTTCAGCTGACGTGAGGGGTTGAGAGGTCAAGTTAACAAGGTCATTCAACCACTTAAAAACTAAAATAAGAATTTTTTAAAATGTACTGGGAGCCAATGGAGTGAGGCCAGAATAGGGATAACATTTTCTTTTTGGAGTATCTGTTAACAGACGTGCCGCAGCGTTTTGAACCAGCTGTAGATGAGAAAGCAAAGGCTGATTCACGCCAACATAGAGTACATTACAGTAATCCATTACAGTAATCCAGGTGGGATGACATAAAAGCATGGATTCCTGTTTCAAGGAGTTGTCTACTGCCAGCTGCCTTAAGTGATAAAAGTGATAAAAACATGATCTAACAACTAATCTGATCTGACCATCTATCCAAAAAAGGTTAAAAAATAAAACAGTTCGATTTCTATTGTGAAGCTGAAGACATTTCATTTCCCATCCAAGAAGCTTTCTCAATGCGGTACCGCGCACGTGACGTCACCGTCTCAAGAGCAACGCCCCTTTTGCCGCTTAGGTAGGGCATACAGGAGAGAACGCATACAGGAGAGAACGCACGGATAACGTATATGACCGACTTTACAGCCGTTAAACTTTCCCAAGACGATGTCCCAGGCACACGGATTACTGGTCGCACTGTCGAAGAACACACCAACCTTCAGCTCAAACGATGGCTTGAGGTTCGATGGCTTAAAAAGACTGGAAAACTGGCCGAGTTGATGAACGGTAAGCTTTGTTTTTTTTTTCCTGCGCGGCGATCATGGCAGCGTCGGCCGTTTTTTGTTGTTGTTTGCAATCACCGTCCAGGAATGGGTATATGTTTAATGTTTGTCTCATTTGAAATGTTTTTGAGTAAGCTATCCTGGTAGCAGGCTATCATGTTAGCGCCTGCTACCATGATAGCCTGTATGCTATCATGGTAGCAGGCACTACTTTATTAACATGTCGGCCACCAAAATACTCTTACCTTGACTTGATGTCGCTGGAATTGGGTCAGGATGTTCTTCGGTTGGGCCCTTTCATCCAACAAAATGCTTGCTACATATGTAGGTGAATTTGGTAACTTTTTCCGGGTTGAACTGTTGTGTAGGCCGACCGCCCCGAAGCGTACACATTTCTCCTTGGCAGTCTTGAAGAAAACATCCTTCATATGCGGCCGATCAGCGTAACTCGAGTCGCTGTTGCACGTTCCATAGCAACAATGTTTAAAAACCATGGTCTTAGATTTGGAAAAAGCAGTCGTTTACCGAGTAAAACCAAGGCTAACGCACGTCTCTTACAGCGAAACAACGGCGGCTTTCCGGAGTTTGCCCCACTGCGTACCACGTGATGTGACGTCATCGTGACGTTGTGTTTCTAAAAATAGCTCGCGCGCGGTACCGCATTCAAAATGTCTGGAGTAGTGTGAAGTTCCAAGCTTTATAGACCTGCTGGCAGGCCTTTTTAGAGCTCAGATTCAAATGTAAATTCACCTGGAACTGATTGCCCCTCACAAAGGAGAGTTGTTAGGCTCCTTGTACCCCGTTTCCACTCCCCCTTTTTAACAGAGCTGAGACCAGTCCCAGCTCAGTAACCGAGATAACTATGGAGTGTAAATGGAACGCAAACTGAACTGAACCGAGCCAGACACAACCGGACCGCGCTAAATGCAGACCAGCTCCATGTGTGGGTTCGGCTTGGTTTTTTTTCTGGCCCGGTTCTCCAGTAACAAAGAGCGCATGAGCAGACCGCGTCATCTCCTGACAGCCAGCTGACATTTCACACATTCATAAAAATACTAGCTTCGATTTCCAGAGATGATTCTGCTTAGCAGTGTGATGAACCTCAGCGTCTGTCGTTGTTTCCTGCGTCTGTAAATCCTTCTTAGACGTTTGTTTGTCTCATCCACGTCCCAAAAGCCCACTCTGTCAAGGAAATTTACCAAAAGTTGCCGTCTTCGCCTGACTCTCCACAAACAATGAAATATAACTCCCTGAATGTTACGGGCACCACCATTTTTATTTGCTGGAAATCCCCCTTCAATCTTAGAGAGCAGCAGTACCGCAGATCGTCACTAGGGGGCGAGGAAACCAAGGAACCGAGAGTGTGATGTGTAAACGGTCGTCAGAACCAAGCTCGGCTTGATTTAACAAGGGTACTGTAAATGGGCCTTTGTTTGCCTGGCTGCCAGGAGGAATGTTGTGGTCACATGCATGAAGGTGTGCATTGGGTTAACCTTGGTTTTGCTCCCATTGTGCGGTGGGGCCAGTGTTTTTTTCATGGGGGGCACAACACAAAAGATTTGGGATAAAAAAACTAAACGGGTCAATATTTCATCGTTTGATATATTAAGTGCAGCATAGAGCCAATTGTGGCTCTGGAACTGCAGGTGGCAGACCCCTGATTCTATCTCAATACGGCTAGAGCTAAACGTGAAACAGCTTAATTTTTATGTCAAAAATACAATTGGTCCAAGTGACAATCAGTTACGATATTTTTGTCAGTGTATATCTTAAGAAATTTATTTAATATCATGTCTTTAGTACAGGGGCCATAACGGGCCAGGACCAGTTCTACAGGGGTGTTGGCCTCTGTTGGCCAATGCCTAGAACCACTCCTGGCTTTCAACAAAGCCACCCAGAGAGACCAGGCAAGAATCATCAGGATCCAGTAAACAAAGATGTTGGTGACATTGGTGTTAAATGTAAATATGTATTACATTTTGTGTAAAAGTCTTGTATGTATAGTGTGTAATGTGATGTAATACATTGTATTGTCACATGGAAGACTGAAGGACCCCAGGAAGAATAGCTTTTAGCTGATGCTGAAGCTAATGGGGATCCTAATAAAACAAACAAACAAACAAATGATGTACAAATCTCTCCAGGAATACCTCTTTTGATGGCCGATAGCCATGTTTCAAGGACAACTTTAGTCTTATCATTGTTCCGCTTCTTTTTCCCCTGCGCCGATAACGGTTTTGGCATGAAGGTAGCGTGGGACCCCAGAACAGGTGAGTTGCAATATTTAACAGAAGTGGAGGTAAGGATTGATATCCATCATCATTAAATATAGCAGTGTTAATGCGAGGAGTTTGCAGATTCAGCAGTCGTTGGCGATTATACACAAGCAGGGACTCTTTTCTTCATGACCAAGTTTAAAAACAGCACAGCTTGTCTATCAATTGCTTTCACTGAAGGCATTGCCAATAGACTGGATGGTTAATATGTTAGTTAATCGAATAAGTGAGGATTGTAATATGAACAGGTAAATCCAAAAAAATGTATATTGTGAAAAAGTAAAAAAAAAAACAAGTAAATCACATTTATTATATACATTCATTACACATAGCGTGAAGGTTTGAAGCTTTTATTTCTTGTAATTTTGCTGATGATTGCTCATATAGCTATAGCTTTAGTGGGCCAGAATTGCAGTCCTCAAGTTTGTCATGCTCTGGACTGTGGGACATTGTCAAGATAGGCTACAATGCAAACTTTGCCTACATCTGCTAACAGGACTTTGGACCACTGATTAACGATGTAGTTATATTTGCTCCCTAACTCTGGCCAGATGCATCTGAAGTCTGGTTCAGGAGTGGCTTGTGTTACGCCATTAATAGTTGATCTCAGATTGGATCCTGAACAGTAAGGAAGAGGTGACAAAAAGAATTCTGTCCAGCTGCAGACATGGCCGGAAGGACGGTCTCTCTCCCTCTCTCTCTCTTCCTGAGGGCCCTTTTTCCCAGCAGAAGGTCAGCTGTGACCCCTCCTTAGAGATAAAAGTCACAGCACAGATACAGACTCTCTCTTCTTCAGCTCTTTTCTCTTCAGCATTCTTCTGCAGACTTCTTCAGGTTTACGGCAGCTCTCTCAGAGCAGACAAAGAAGGCCAGACCATGAGGGCCTGGTTGGTCCTCACCGACACACAAGCCAGCAGCTGAGGGAGATTGCCTGGACCAGCCACGCTTGATCCAGAGTCTGCTAGATGCACATCCAGCACCTGGAGAGCTAAGTTACTGTCCTAACCTCACAATCAGATGCAGGTTAGGACAGCATGCAAAACAGCTCTGTGAATTTTTCCTCAGCCTGTACAGGGAAGCGAACCCCAATGGAGCTGAAGGCTGGATGCTGAGGAAAACCTCTGCTCAAATCGGACTGCAACCGGTCAGAGAATGTAGCAAAGACTGTCTCCAGGACACCAGGCCTCCGATCCGACCATATGGTGCAGCAGAGCCAAGCGCTAGCCCGCTAACGTTAGCCAACCACTTCCTCCTTCAAAGCTTCTTCCTGGAACGGTCAAAGTGGACAAAACTCACACATGAGGCATCAACAGGTTGGGCAGCGGTCTGAGGGTGAAGTAAATAGGTTTATTGGGAAATGTCTTGTAAACCGTGTATACCTGGTGTTTTGAACAAAAGGCTAACAATATAGCATTGCTAGCATTTGGTACCATGTCACTGTCGAGCGTCCACTAGCCAACAGGATATTAGCCTCGCTAAGATCCGGTCCCGGACATTTCAAAAGGAGTTTGCATAAAGCGTAACTGTTCTGCTCCGCCATCCTTCGATGGTCTTATCTGCCTTATTCCCGCATCAATATGATATATCAATGCCGGTTTTGAAGGCAATTTTGGCAACTTTATGTTGTAACCTCTTAGCCACCGAGTTGCTGCAGCGACCCCATGCACCCGGAGGGAGAATCACATTAACAAACTCGGTCGTAAGGGTTTAAATGATTTTACAGGACAATCCGGTCCTCAGAATATTATTTCAACAAATAATGTTTTGTTTAACTTGGGCTTTGCATTGTGAATGGATTGAAATACATGGCAAATGTTTTAACTCCATTCCATGTTTGTTTGTTTTTTTGCAGTGAACCAGGATTCACTGAATTAATCTGATTATGATCAACCACTTTGGTTTTGTCTTTTGTTTTGTTTTGCATGTAAATAGTTCCTTAGCTTAGCTTCTTTTTATCTTCATTTTGCTTAGTAGTTTAGTTAAGTTTCACTAGCCTAGTAGAGAGGATTTGTTAATCGAAATATTGTGTTAATTCAGGTAAACAGCATTACATAGTGATGTTCTCTGGATGTTCATTTTATTTCTGTTATTAAATTCTTGAACTTGAAAAGAAGCTGTCACTCCTTTATTCTATGTGTGTGCAGGTTTTGCTGTTAAAAGATCGCTAGTGCTTGAATTCATCCCTTTCAACCGTTGTCTTGATATCAGCTTAATAGCTGATCATCACCAGACAATACTTAACAGACAGAGAGTTATTTATGAAACATTAAATAACTTCAAACAGTGTATAATTGCACAACACTTGACACAGGGAATACACATTTGTAGCTCATTTTTAAATTTATCTGCGCATAGTAGCTCCATATCTGCAGACTCCACCCTCAGTCCACTCCTTGCAAAGCTCTCCCAAATTCTTGAGTGGATTTTGCTTGACAATAATCTGTAGGCTGTGTTTAATCTTGACTGGTGCAACAGAGGTTTTTTCTTTCTCTCAGCGTTCCATGCTTAGATACAACTCTGAACAATCGGCTTCTTTAGCAATTTTCAATAAAAATTTATTTATATAGCGCCAACTCACAATACATGTCATCTCAAGGCACTTTGTAAAGTCAAATTCAATCAAATCATACAGATTGGTCAAAAAGTTTCCTATCTAAGGAAACTATAGATAGGAAACTATAGATAAGTTTCCTATCTAAGGAAACCCTGCTTCTAAAATTCAATTCAATTCAATTTTATTTATATAACGCTAATTCATGAAACATGTCATCTCAAGGCACTTTACAAAGTCAAGTTCAATCATATTATACAGATTGGGTCAGATTATACAGATTGGTCAAAAATGTCCTATATAAGGAAACCAGTTGATTGCTTCAAAGTCCCGACAAGCAGCATTCACTCCTGGGGAAGCGTAGAGCCACAGGGAGAGTCATCTGCATTGTACATGGCTTTGCTGCAATCCCTCATACTGAGCAAGCATGAAGCGACAGTGGGAAGAAAAACTCCCCATTAACGGGAAGGAAAACCTCCAGCAGAACCAGAACCAGGCTCAGTATGAATGGTCATCTGCCTCGACCGACTGGGGGTTACAGAAGACAGAGCAGAGACACAACAAGAGAGACAAAAAAGCACAGAAGCACACATTGATCTAGTAATCTGTTCTACATACTGCAACTCTCTCCTCGTTGGCCTTCCTCAGAAATCACTCCATAAACTACAACTGGTCCAGAACTCAGCTGCTCGCATCATAACAAGAACTCCCTCTATCCACCACATCACCCCGGTCCTCCAACAGCTTCACTGGCTCCCCGTGCAGTTCCGCATTCAATATAAAATTCTCATGGTGACATTCAAGGCCCTTCACCACCTAGCCCCCCCCCCCTTATCTGTCAGGCCTCCTGCACATTCCCACCCCCTCCCGTGCTCTAAGATCCTCATCTGCTTTACACCTGTCTGTCCCTTCCGCCCGTCTCACCACCATGGGGAGCAGAGCATTCAGCCGCTCTGCCCCCCGCCTCTGGAACTCTCTACCACCCCTACACGGATTCACTTCTCCATTTTAAATCACAACTCAAAACTCATCTGTTTAAGACTGCCTATTCTCTTTAATTATCAATTTCCCTGTCCCAGCCTCGGTATTTTTTAAATGTTTTTTGTTTTGATTTTGTTTCTGACATTCTGTTTTTTACCTTTCTGTACGGTGACCTTGAGTGTCTAGAAAGGCGCCTTTTAAATAAAATGTATTATTATTATTATTACATTATATGGTAGTAGCGTGTGAGCCGTCTTCTCTGGATGATGTCACAGTTAACAGAACGTCAGACCAGGTGTACCTACTATGAAGAGAAAAGAGAGAGAAGAGAAAGTTAAAGCAGAAATGACGACACGTAATGCATAATTGAAGAACAGTAGAACTCAATATAGTGAGAAAATTAGATCCTGATGTCTTCCAGCAGCCTAAGCCTATAGCAGCAAAACTATAGAGATAGCTCAGGGTATGAGCCACTCTAACTATAAGCTTTGTCAAAAAGGAAAGTTTTAAGATTAGTCTTAAAAGTAGACGGGGTGTCTGCCTCACGGACCAAAACTGGGAGTTGGTTCCACAGGAGAGGAGCCTGATAGCTAAAGGATCTGCCTCCCATTCTACTTTTAGAGACTCTAGGAACCACCAGCAGACCTGCAGTCTGAGAGCGAAGTGCTCTGTTAGGAATATACGGGGTAATCAGAGCTCTGATTGTCAGGATGCAGCTTGTAGGCTGCAAGCTGAACCTCCCTTTCTCTTTCTCTTCCCTGCACAGCCTGATTGGTTCCACCTGTCAGGCTGCAATTATCACTGATCTGTTGCCACCTGTGTTCACCTCTATATATACTCACCTCATTCTGTTCTCCTTGCCGGTCCGTAGTGTTCAACTCCTGCTCTGTTTCAGCAAGAACCCTATGTCAGCTCAGTTTTTGTTTCAGTCAGCCAGAAGACTTACTTCAGCTTTGTGTTTTTTTGTTCAGTCAGCCAGGAGACTTTTCTTCAGCTTTATTTTTGTTCAGTCACTGCCAGAGACTCTTCTTCAGCTCTGTTCCAGCCCAGCCTCAACCCAAGACACTGTTCCATCCTGATCTCAAGTCCTCGACTCTTGTGTTCCGTCCTGGCCTCAAGTTCTCAACTCCTGGGTTCCGTCCTGATCTCAAGTCCTCGGCTCTGGTGTTCCGTCCTGGTCTCAAGTTCTCAACTCCTGGTTTCCGTACTGATCTCAAGTTCTCGGCTCCTGTGTTTCATTCTGGTCTCAAGTGCTCCGCCCTGGTCTCAAGTCTTCGGATCCGGTGTTCCGTACTGGTCAGTCTCTCCGCACTCCTCCTGTCGGCCAGCTTCTGCACCCTACATCTCCGTCAGTTAAAAGACCCTGGTTCCTCTCATCATCATCATCCACAATGTTCAATAAACTCACTTTAAAGAACTTGCTCTGTGTGTGCGTGCTGTGTCCGGGTCCATCCTAAGACAAATCATGACATTACGGACCGGCCAACAGGATGAACCCGAGCATGCACAGAGCTCTGTGCAGAAGCTGGCAGGATCTGCTCTGCCTCAGCTCGGGGACTTCATGGATGCCGTCCGCCTCTGGATCAATACCGCCTGGATCGCAGTCCACGATGCCCCGCCTCTGGTTCCGTCTCGCCTGAGTCGCTGTGGTGCAACGCCTTGCCTCTGGTTCATCTTGCCGGGGTCGCATCTGCGACGCCCTGCCTCTGACTTTGTTCCCCGGGATCGCTCTCCGCGAAGCCCGCCTCTGCCGCTGCCCAGCTTATTAAGACTTTGCTGCCCAGCGCCTTCTAGTTTCTGTTTTTGTTTTGAGTTATTTTTGGGTCCTTGTGTTTTGAGTTATTAACGTTCCTTAGTTTTTCAGTGCTTCTTTAGTTTTGGTTTTTGTTTGTGTTCTAGTCCTGCTTTAGTTTCTAGTCTTGCTTTTTGTATGTTTTTTACTGATTTAGAAGATTTGTTTAGGCTTAACCTTAGTTTTGGTTTACCTAGGATTTTTTGTGTTTTACAGTTATTTAGGTTTTGTTTGTTTATTTTGTTTTCTTTAGAGTATTTGAGTTTCTATTTTGCTTTTGTTTTTCCAGTTCTGTTCTAGTGTTCTAGGTTTGCCTTTAGTCTCCATGTTTTGCTTTAGAATTCTATTTTTTTACCCTAGTTTTTCAGGTTTTTGCTTTGTGTTCTTATTTCTAATTTTAGTTATCTAGTTTTACATTAGTATTTTGCCCTTGTCTCCCTGTTTTGTTTTATTTTATAGTTTGCTTTAGTTTTTGGTTATCTTCCTAGTTTTCTGGTTTTGTTTTGATGTTCTAGTTTTAGTCCTATAGTTCTTATCCAACCCCAGTAGTTCCTATCCTAGTCCTGTAGTCCCTAACTAGCCCAGTAGTTCCTGTCTAGCCCAGTATTACCTGTCTAGCCCAGTAGTTCCTGTCTTGGCCTTATAGTTTCTGTCTTCTTTAGTTTATGTTTTGGCCTTCTAGTTCCCCGTTATTCCTAGTTCCTGTAATTTATCTGTGTTTTTTATCCTGTTGTCCATGTTTTAGTCTTGTAAGTCCCTGTCCTAGCCCTATAGTTTCTGTCTAAGTTCCGTATTTATTTCTTTAGTTTTGTTCTGTTCTGGCTTTCCTTGGTTTCTCTGTTTTAGTTGTTTTTCTGAGTCCTCCTAGTTCTTGTTTTTCCCTGGTGTTGAGGTCCGCCAGAGCCCTCAGGTGATCCTAGTCACCGGCTGTGCCCTCTGGTGCACTCGACCTGTTGCTGCCCAGCATATGTAGGCCGCCGCCAGAGCCTTCCGGCGCTCCCATGTCGCCGGCTGAGCCCTCTGGCGCGCCCGGCCTGTTGCTGCCCGGCGCACTCCCTGTTCCCTGGCGTGTTAGGATGCCCTCCTTTCATGTTCTCTGGCATGTTAGGACACCCTCCGTTTGTGTTCCCGGCGTGTTAGGATGCCCTCTGACTCCTAGTGTTTGGTTTTCTTGTTTCCTGGCGTGTTAGGACGCCCTCCGTTATTGCTCCCTGGCGTGTTAAGACTTCTGTTCTTGTTCCTAGAGTTTTTGATGTTCCCATTTCCCGTACGCCCCGGCGTTCTCTTCCCTCATGCCCTGGTGTTTCCCTCACGCCCCGGCGTTCTCTTCCCTCACCCCCTGGTGTTTCCCTCACGCCCCGGCGATCTTCCCCTGGCGTTTCCGTACGCCTGTTCTTTCCCCAGGCGTTTCCATACACTAGTGTGCTCCAGCGTTTCCGTATGCTGTTGAGCCCTAGCGCTATAGTCCGCCTGTTCTTTCCCCTGGCATTTCCGTACGCCTGTACTTTCCCCTGGCGTTTCCGTACGCCCGTTCCTTCCCCTTGGCGTTTCCGTACGCCTGTTCTTTGGCGTTTCCGTACGCCCGTTCCTTTCCCCTGGCGTTGTCGAGCGCCTGTTCCTCTCCTAGGTGTGCCGCACACTGGTTGTGCTCCGGCGTGTGCCTGTCTTGGTTCTCCGTGTTCTCTAGCCCCTTTGGTTCCTCCATGTTCTCTAGCCCCCCTTTGTGTTCTTTTGCCTTTGGTCCTCTGTGTTCTTTGGCCTTTGGTTCTCCGTATTCTCTGGGCCTTTGGTTCTCCGTGTTCGCTGGCCCTTTTGATGTCATCAAGACATGACTGCAGTCGAAGTAACTGATTGTATTCATCAGGATTTATGGATAAATATAGCTGTCATCAGCATAACAGTGGATAAATTTATCCCATGCTGTCTGATAATTTGACACAGTGACAGAAATGTATATAATGCTTTTAGGAGGAATTTATAGAACAGTCTCATGCGAGGCTCATGTTAAATAGCGTCTTAGATCTTATTATGTTGTTTTGTTTGTTTTATTCTAATTTGAGATTTTGCTGACTAATCAGAAACCCGTACATCATTTCTGCTGTTTATGTCTCAGACTGATGTCACCATTATTGTTTCTATGAATGCCAACTTTGGCCTTGTGAGAATAAGAAGCCCTGGAAGGAATATGATAGAGCCTTTGCATGGTAACAGCATGTTTGTGAAGGATGAAGATGTAGAGGAGTACCACCTGTCACATCCTGATCTTTTCAAACCAACTGAAGTGACTAAATATTGTCATCTGTCTCTTGCCATTCCTGTATTACTAGTTGAGTGTAACCCTAAAAATTATTCTTGTGAAGTCTGATTTATGAAAACACAAAATTGTGTTTATGATAGATCATAACTGCGACAGACTGGCGACCTGTCCAGGGTGTACCCCGCCTCTCGCCCAGTGAACGCTGGAGATGGTCACCAGCAACCCCCGCGACTCCATGAGGGATTAAGCGGGTCAGAAAATTAATGGATGGATAGATCATAAACTTGTTTCTGCATTTACAGATATTAAGAGTATAACTTTGTTTGACATAATCTGTATGTTACACGTCTAATGCCTGAGGACCTCTGTTTTCTTCACTGTTTAGGACTATAGCAACTTCAAAGCTGGAAATGTACCTCGGTTGAAAAATCAGCAAAAAAAGCTGCTGAATATATTTTTGAACATGACTCCTGTGTCAGGATTCTGCAGGCAGTGCTGTGCAGCTTGCTGTCAGCACTGCCTGCACTCTCTGCTCTTATCTTCACAGGTGATTGCAGTTGACAGGTGGGGGTGGTGCGCACCTGCGGCTCGTTCGGCAGCTCCAGGCTGGAGCTTAAAAGGGGGTGGCAGTCAGGTGGAAGACGTCAGAGTGTTAAACCGTTGTGGTATGCTTCAGTGGCCACTGTCTCTCGACAGTTTACCTGTTCCAAGCGCTAACTCATGTTTCCTGTTTCTCACAGATCGCTTCATGCACTGGGTAACTCTCTGGATGCTCTTCCAAGTTCTGAAGTCTGAAGTCAAGTCCCTGGAACCCCTTCGCTCAGATTTTGCTCTGGCACTCCCCTTGAGCCCCCTTGGTGGTACCAAGCTGGACAAGAGTTCCTTTTTGCATGCTCCCTGGTTCCTCCAGCTGCTTACTGCCACTGCCTCCTGCTTCGGTGCTGTTCGGACCTCTGTCAAGTCCCATTTACCCGCTCACCTGTCGCTCAGTCACCTGGCTCCACCTCTGAGACGAGCTTTACTGAATCCGTTTACCACTGCCCCCCCAGCTAGGTTTCCCAAACCCGGCGTGTATTGGTCACGGTTCCTCGATCACTGTCGACCGCCCGCTCTGTGATTTCTCATCTATCGGTCACGTAGTGAGCCTCCATCTTCGTGTACCTCCGTGCCTGTTAATAAACATCTTAAACTGCTCTCTGCCTCCTGATTGTGTTCTGCATGTGGGCCAAACACTTAAAAACCATGACATCCTGGGGAAAGGTGTGTTAATTAATCTTTGCTGAAGTCAGTGACATGTTCTAAATATGAAATTATCAAATGGTTTCAATTTGATAGATTTTTTATGGTGTCTTATTTATTTATAAGACTTTTTCTCTTCAAACAGACTCGCATATCCAAAATTTATAGTCAGTGAGCTGGTAAAAAGATATCAGAACAAAAACCTCAATCGGCATTTCATTTATGACATTGCATGCGCCTCACATTTGCATGTGAGTATCTTTCTGTCATGGTTAGTGCTGAGACTCATGTACAGGCAGCAATTCCAGACCAGTAGTGTGTCCAAAGAGGTTTATTGAAAATAAGACGTGGGCGATCGCAGGGAGAGGAAGTCCAGTTTAGCACTGGGAGAGGGAAAAGTTCGGGTGAAAAGGTGGAATTTACAGGTAGCTCAGGTGCGGCTACTTACTGTTTCCTCTAGTGAGAAAATGTTAGAGGGTAGACAGACAGGTGACGGGTCAGAGAAGCCTTCAGATGACTATCAGCGAGTGGGAGCAGGCAGAGGAGAGAGGTTTCCAGTGGAAGGGAACAGAATCTAAACTAGGTAAATACAGAACCAGAATAACATAAGGACCAGACCTAATATAGAAAATAAAGCTAAGACTAAATAGAGCACATAATGGAAAACAAAATTAATACAGAGACAAGAGCTAAACAAGAATCTAGATAAGACAGAACCTGAGGCAGGAGAGAGAACTAACTGATCAAATAAACAGAAACCAAGACAGAAACCAGACTATTATAGTTACTCACCATTTCCCTTGTCCTTTCAAGCAGACCTGAAGACGATACCGCCTGACAGCATAACCCCCGTGGCCCAGCATTTTGACAATAAACCTTACTTAACTAAACTGCCTGTCTCTGTGGTTGCCCTGATTCAGAGTCATTCTTTATTAAACATAACAACTTTACAACAAAAAATTATCTTACAAATGCTCTAATTGTGTAGGCTATGAGCCTATATCGTGTAACAGGTGACTATTCACAGTAAGCTGGCTCCATGATTTAAATTAAAGCTGCGTTGTTTGAAGCACATTGTTAGGAAATTGGAGAGAAACTGGCGCTTTACACACCAAGAGGAATCCTACCTAATCTGGAAAAACAGTCCGCTGTTGTATAAAATGACCCTTTGCGGATTTAGAGCAGCATATGTTTTATCATTAATAGAGGAGAATAAAATTAAACATAGGTTTCTCTTTAATATAGTTGCCAAACTTACCCAGAGTTATAGCTCTGTTGATCCATCCATTCCCTTAGCTCTTAGCAGTAATGATTTTATGAGACTCTTCATAAACAAAATTGATTCCATTAAAAATAAAATAATTGGCATCCTCCCAAACATGATTACCTCATCCTCAGTAAGTGAGGCAGCATTGGAGGAATCTTTACAACCTGATCGGTGTTTGAACTGTTTAGACCCAGTACAGCTTTCTGAGCTATCTATAATTTTAGCTTCATCTAAACCTTCAAGTTGTATGTTAGACCCAATCCCAACAAAGTTATACAAGGAAGTATTTCTTTTGATTAATGCCCCCATTTTAGACATGATTAATATATCCTTAGTAAATGGATCTGTACCACAAACTTTTAAAGTAGCTGACATTGTGTGTAAGTGACTTGTTTTACTGTTTTCTCCTTCCTTGTTACTGTGACTTGCGTTTGATTTTTATTCATACCACTCTCATTTAATTGTTTTCCAGCCGCCTGTAAGACGTATTATGAGACGGTACGCAGGAGCTGAAGCTGCCAAGAGTTCAGCTCGGAGTCGAGCTAGAAGAAAGAGGGTAAGACTTTATTCGGTGACTATTTTTCAGGTGCATTGATAGATGTGTTGTGTCCATACGCAGTGCATCCCATCGCACAGTACTGATTCATTGTTTTTTTTTTTTTACAGCTGCTGGAATCAAGGCAGAGTGTGCAGCGGATAAGGAAGTGGAACTCTGGAAGTCCGCCACCATCGACCTCATGTCTGGCGAAGAAGATGGCGTCGTTGGCGGGGTCTCTGGATGGATTGTACGGCCGCCGTCATTTTGTAGGCCGGATCTCTCTGAACTCTGTGTGAAGCTGCAGTCCCGGTTAGAGGCGACGCCGAAGTACAGAGCCACGCACAGTAGGCATCTGCACAACGGACCTGCCTCGGAAAGAACGCCGCCAGCATTTACCTGCAACCCCGAGGAGGCGCACGGACAGTTCACGGAGTTGTAATTTTTGGATACCCATGTGTGGGCAGATCCTCGCGTTGTATATAGTTGTGTTTGTTTTAATAAAGCTCTTTCTTTGCATAAACATCTTCCTGGCAAATGTTCATTTCCTGTATAAATTCAGGATAACATTATATATATATATATATATATATATATATATATATATATATATATATATATATATATATATATATATATATATATATATATATTCATATATATATATATATATATATATATATATATATATATTCAAATATATATATGAAGAAATAGGATAGGATAACATGAATATACAGCATAATATATATATATATACATATATATATATATATATATATATGAATAAATATATATGAATATATATGATATATGCCAACCAATCACGAGTAAGAACATTCAAGCCTGGCCTGGCCACATGTGGTTTTGCTGCCAATCACAAGCGATTTTCCTTGTTTGAAAAAGTGGTTTCAGCCAATACTGAGTAGGTTATTCAAGCCAGACCTGGCCAGCCGCGCGGGTTCGCTGCATTCATATGCTAATTAGGGCCATTAGTACAGCTGATCGCTCTCCACATACGTCATAGTCCGGTTCCGACAATTTGTGGCACTGACAAACGGCGACAAGCGCGGGTTGCAAATTGTCGTTAACTGCCGAAAATGAGGGAGATCTGCGGTAGTTTACGGGGACGAAAATCTCACTTTTCATGCAGTGGATGATATGCCACATATTTGTAGTCCAGCCTTTTTCAGCCATCGTCCTCTCCCCAGGAGATTTAAATGTTTCCCTACTTAAGCACACATTATTTTAATTTATTGGCAATTAACAGGCTTTTGCTGAACTGCAAACATCTGAATCTGTCATGAATGGAGTTTTGTTATTTGTTTGATTTGTACTTCTTTCCATTTTACCGATTCTGTCTTAGGTTTAGGTTCTGTCTTAGTTTGGTTTATGGAATAGTTTGAGTTTTGTTGTGGTTTGCTTTTGTTCTTCGTTTTATATTATCAGTCAGGGTTCTGCAAGCTTTTAGTTCAGTTCTGTTCACCTGCCAGCTCACCTTCCTGTTTTCAACCAATCAGTTCGTCACTCCCCTGCCAGCAGTCACCAACCTATCAGTTCGGTTCTCTGTCAGTCACTTCCCTGATTAGTTCCACCTGTTTTCCTGTAATTAGTTTCTACTTAATTCACCTGGTCACTCCCCTATTTATACCTGCCTCTGTCTCCTGCACTCTGCCAGGTCATTGTTTTCCATGCCAATTGGTGAGTCTTGTCCAGCATTCCTTGTACTCTGTTTGCCTGTAGACCTGACACAATTAGCAGTGATGGTGAGATAAAGCCTCGTGAGGCATTGAACCACTTGAGCCAACTGGTTCAAGAAAGGGTTTGTTTCTTGGAGCTTCATGTGCACACAGAACCACCTACTGGCCAGGTGTATAATCACAGCCAGCTGTATCTTAACACGTGTGATGTATTGATTTTTTTTGTCTATTATGGGTCTTGGGAATGACTTCACAAAAGGTGTAGGACGAAATCATTTGTCTACATAAATTATGTATACACATATGTGTATAATAAAATATTGTAAAGTGCAGCAGTGATATTGGAGACTAAGAGTTGAGCAGCATTTATAATGCTGGATAAGGATACGATACAAATGTGCAAATCAGCGAGTGTGGTACACAGTCCATTTTATACTTCAGCAGTTCAACAGTCTGATGGCAGCAGGGAAAAAGCTTTTGCAGAACCTGGTGGTCCTGCAGCGGATGCTGTGGAACCTCTTCCCAGAGGGCAGCAGGGAGAACAGTCCATGATGGGGATATGAGGGGTCCCTGATGATGTTACGGGCTCGAGACACACAGCGCTGAGATGAAATGTCCTTAATGGAGGGAAGAGGAGCCCCGATGATCCCTTCTGCTGTCCTCACCACTCTCCTCACGTTCTTCCAGTCGGAGGCACTGCAGCCTCCACACCACACAGAGAGACAGCTGGTCAGAATGCTCTCTATGGTGCTTCTGTAGAAGGTCGTGAGGATGGGCGGGGGTAGGTGGGCTCTCCTAATTCTCCGCAGAAAGTACAAGCGCTTCTGTGCCCTCTTCACCAGTGGCGTGGTGTTCTCAGACCAGCTGAGGTTGTCCGTGATGTGCACCCCCAGGAACTTGGTGCTGCTGACCACCTCCACAGCTGAGCTGTTGATGAGCAGTGGAGCATGGTGAGGCCGGTTCTTCCTGAAGTTGATGATGATCTCCTTCGACTTCTCCACGTTCAGGATCAGGCTGTTGTCTCTGCACTAGCCCACCAGCTGCTCCACCTCCTCTCTGTAGTCCTGGTCGTTGTCATCTCTGATCAGGTCCACCACCGTTGTGTCGTCAGCAAACTTCACAATGTGATTGGTGGTGAACCTGGGGACGCAGTCATGTGTCATCAGAGTGAACAGCAGGGGGCTCAGGACGCAGCCCTGAGGGGAGCCCGTGCTGAGGGTGATGACATCAGAGGTGTTCTGATGACCCGGACTGACTGAGGTCTGTTGGTGAGGAAGTCTAGCAGCCAGTTGAAGGGGTGTGTTGAAGCCCAGATGCTCCAGTTTTCCCACCAGATGTTGTGGGATGATGGTGTTGAACGCTGAACTGAAGTCCAGGAACAGCATCCGCACGTGCGTGTTCTTCTCCTCCAGGTGCCAGGCTCAGGTGAAGAGCAGAGGAGATGGCGTCCTCAGTGGAGCAGTTCCGTCGGTAGGCGAACTGCAATGGGTCGAGTGTTGGGGGGAGACTGGAGACGATGTGTTCCTTTACCAGCCTTTCAAAGCACTTCATCATGATGGGAGTCAGTGCAACAGGCCGGTAGTCATTGTAGCAGGTGACTTGAGGTTTCTTTGGCACCGGAATGATGGAGGCAGACTTGAAGCATACTGGCACTGTGGCTTGCTCCAGCGAGGTGTTAAAAATGTCTGTGAGGACACCAGCCAGCTGACCTGAACACTCCTTGAGCACCCGCCCAGGTATGTTGTCTGGACCTGGGGCCTTCCACGGGTTGACTCTCCTCAGAGTCTTCCACACGTCGGCAGTGTCAAGGCAAAGCACCTCCTCTTCCTGGTGGGGAACAGCTTTCACTGCTAGCATGCTGTTTAGTGCCTCAAACCTCCCAAAGAAGTTGTTGAGTCCATTTAGGAAGTCTGCATCTGCTTCACCCACCGGTGGGGAGGGCGTGTTGTATTCAGTGATCGCCCGTATTCCTTTCCACATGCTTCTGGTGTTGCTTGCGTCGTGGAAAAGCTCCTGGATTTCCTGACTGTGGTTACGATTCACTAACCTGATGGCACGGTTCAAGTTGGCTCTCGCTGTCCTCAGGGCCTCCTTGTCACCAGACTTGAAGGCTGAGTTCCGTGCTTTTAGCGCTTGACGGACCTCCGCAATAATCCAGGGTCGTTAGTTGCACTGCATGAAAAGTGAGATTTTCGTCCCCGTAAACTACCGCAGATCTCCCTCATTTTCGGCAGTTAACGACAATTTGCAACCCGCGCTTGTCGCCGTTTGTCAGTGCCACAAATTGTCGGAACCGGACTATGACGTATGTGGAGAGCAATCAGCTGTACTAATGGCCCTAATTAGCATATGAATGCAGCGAACCTGCGCGGCTGGCCGGGTCTGGCTTGAATAACCTACTCAGTATTGGCTGAAACCACTATTTCAAACAAGTAAAGTCACTCGTGATTGGCAGCAAAACCACACGTGGCCAGGCCAGGCTTGAATGTACTTACTCGTGATTGGTTGGCATATATATTCATATATATTTATATATATATATATATTTATTCATATATATATATATATATATTTATATATATATATATATATATATATATATATATATATTCATATTATGCTGTATATTCATGTTATCCTACACTACTACACTATTATTAGGCTACCATCAAAGACATGAATGAATTTATACAGGAAATGAACATTTGCCAGGAAGATGTTTATGCAAAGAAAGAGCTATATTAAAACAAACACAACTATATACAACGCGAGGATCTGCCCACACATGCGTATCCAAAAACTACAACTCCGTGAACTGTCCGTTTGCCTCCTCAGGGTTGTAGGTAAATGCTGGCGGCGTTCTTTCTGAGGCAGGTCCGTTGTGCAGGCGCCTACTGTGCGTGGCTCTGTACTTCAGCGTCGCTTCTAACCGGGACTGCAGCTTCACACAGAGTTCAGAGAGATCCGGTGTTGTGCGCAATTCTGTTCCCCCGTGAAAATCTGTTTCCCCCGTGTCGGGAGCGCGCTTTGCAGCAGGTTTTCCCGGCGCTTCTAGTTGATTTCTCGGTAAAAGAAGTCCTATAATCATGTCGAGGTTGTAACATTCAGTTTAATCGGCAACTGTTTACAAAATTGTAAAATAAAACAAAACAGCGTAAGAAGACCTCGTTTATTTTGTTTTATTTTACAATTTTGTAAACAGCTGCCGATTAAACTGACTGTTACAACCTTGACATGATTATATGAGTTGTTTTACCGAGAAATCAATTAGAAGCGCCGGGAAAATGGCTGCAAAGCGCATTCCCGACACGGGGGAAACAGATTTTCACGGGGGAACAGAATTGCGCACAACCCTACGAAATGACGGCGGCCGTACAATCCATCCGGAGACTCCGCCAACGACGCCATCTTCTTCGCCAGACATGAGGTCGATGGTGGCGGACTTCCAGAGTTCCACTTCCTCATCTGCCTGCACACTCTGCCTCGATTCCAGCAGCTGTAAAAAAACAAATTAATCAGTACTATGCGATGGGATGCACTGCGTATGGACACAACACATCTATCAATGCACCTGAAAAATAGTCACCAAATAAAGTCTTACCCTCTTTCTTCTAGCTCGACTCCGAGCTGAACTCTTGGCAGCTTCAGCTCCTGCGTACCGTCTCATAATACGTCTTACAAGCGGCTGGAAAACAATTAAATGAGAGTGGTATGAATAAAAATCAAACGCAAGTCACAGTAACAAGGAAGGAGAAAACAGTAAAACAAGTCACTTACACACAATGTTGTCTTTATCAACATCGTGTAAATCTGGACTTGCATATATTGCTCAGAGCAAATAGGAGGTCACCGCCTCATTATGAGGCAAGATTAGTCTGTGAAAACAAAATGTACAGTTATGATCGGTATCTATCCGTATCTATTTTCTTTTACCACAGAATGAAAGCATATTCTTTAAATCTTACCCTTGCTCCGGTTCATAGCGCCTGCAATTTGTCTCCGAGTTGTGAAGATGGCGTCCTGCTTACTTAGAATCACAAAAAATACACTTTAATAAAGCTTGTTCTTGCAAGTTGAAGGCGAGTTGAACGCGAGACGTCGTCCAGCCATTGATCACTTACCAGCAGTTGTGGTTTTATTTCATCTTCAGGCTCAGAAGAGGACATGAACACACAGTAGCGGAGCGCTCAGCACATTTTTTTTCTTCTTCTTCTTCTTCTTCTTCTCTTCTATCATGGCGGATCGCAAGCAACTTTAAGGTGCATACCGCCACCTACTGTTAATGAGTGTGTAGCAACACTGTTTTACATCTATTAAATTCTATTTGTTAATTTTGTATTCTGAAGATAATAAATAATAAATAAATAATGCTTTCCTCAATCTATAAATATCCTTTATATTTCCTTTATTTCCCAATAATCCTTTAAGACTCCATTCTTGGCATGTCCTTTTATTCCCAACAAGTTTGTAAAATTGTTGAACTTACAGTTTCATCCATACTACTTTTAATTTTCATCCAATATACTAAACCTAATTTCATTCTTCTGAATTCCAGTGGAGTTTCTCCAGTCTCTACTAAAAGAGCGTTGATAGGTGTTGTTTTTACTGCTCCTGTGCATATACGTAAAGCCCTACTTTGTAATCTATCTATTCTTTGTAATGTTGTTTTAGCTGCTGCTCCATAAATAAAACTGCCATAATGTATTATTGATCTCATGAGAGCCTTATATATGTTTAATAATGATTGTCTATCTGCACCCCAATTATTTCCAGCCACAGCCTTCAGTAAATTTATAACTTCTAACTAAATAACACATTTTACGAAGCGATCAGTCCACAAGTGTAAAAACCAGGAGACTTGTTGATGAAACTTCTGGCCATGATGCTTTTGTCATGGCAATCAACCTTCAAGATTTCTGACAATGCCATCACATCACTTCTTCTGTGCATCAAACATTTCATGTGGATACTTGGAAATGTTGTCTGTGTGTGCTAATTCCCTCACTGCCTTTGTAAGCAATATTCCAAAGACTTTATTCTCCTTGAGGAAATGGACTGGTGTCCTCCGTGACAACTTCTTACAGTATGTGGTTTGTCCAAAATGTATGACAGTATACATGCTTACTGAAACCTACGAGCTCAGACGCGATGGCACAAAGGTTTGTAAGACTTGTGGTCACATGCCATTCTACAATCACCCACAGCTAAAGTCTGCATTAAGGAAGAAATGTGGCTCTGTCTTGCTAAGAAAGGCGAAACCTCCCCGTGCAACACTGATTTGCGTTTGTATAGCTCACAGCATTTTCATTTACATGTTAAAGCCTCCCCTAGAATTAGGAGGAGGGGGGTCGTGGGGGGACAACTGCCACGTCAATTTCTGACAATTCATGGCAGTTTTCGGTGTTGCCTGCAAATTACCGGGAACAGCCGTTAACCTGAACTTCCACGACAATATACAGTGCCGCATAGTGACGAAAATCACACTTTTCATGCAGTGTTGGCTCGGGTGATGATGGTCTTGGTGGCGCTGACGTCCTCGATGCATTTGCTGATGTAGGCTGACACAGTCATGGCGTACTCATTAACGTTGATCTTGTCCTCATAGGTTGCTGCAGCTTTGAACATGTCCCAGTCAGAGCACTCAAAACAGTCCTGCAGCGCCTCCATTGCTCCCTCAGTCCAAGCTCTCACCTGCCTCACTGTAGGTTTAGCTCTGATCAGCAGGGGCCTGTATGCAGGGGTTAGCATCACAGTGAGATGATCTGATGAGCCCAGGTGGGGCCGGGGGGCTGCTCTGAATGCTCCTTTTATGTTTGTGTAGACTAAGTCTAAAGTGTTCTCTCCCCCAGTTGTAAAGTCCACGTGTTGGTAAAAATGGGGTAGAACAGTTTTCATATTTGCCTGGTTAAAATCCCCTGCAATGATGAAAACACCCTCTGTGTGTGTAGATTGCAGCTCGGAGATTTTCTGATAGAGAACGCTCATAGCCTCTTTTGTATTCGCGCTCGGAGGGACATAGACCGCTGTGATGATAACAACAGTAAACTCTCTAGGCAGGTAAAAGGGTCTGCAGCTGATAATCAGTAGCTCTATGTCCGGAGAGCAAAAACTTGTGACTATTCTAGCATTTTTACACCAGTTGTTGTTGATGTAAATGCAGAGTCCGCCCCCTCGGGCCTTACCGCTTCGATGTTTACATCGATCCACACGGAAGGTGGCTAGTCCCTCCAGGCTAACGGCGCTATCAGGTGTTGATGATGAAAGCCATGTTTCTGTCAGGATGCAGACCTCTCAACTTTTATCAAAAGTTAAGAGTGAGATTATGCTAATTTGGGGGCGGGGCTTGGTTGGGGGCGGGGCTAAGCGGACCCTGGAAGAGCCGGTGGAGTCAACTCCATCACATTTTTATCCCACCAGACATTGAAGTAGACATGTATTACTTTTGTTAAAAAGAGAAAGAGACGTATTAATACTTTATTGTTCAGTTAATGGATTAAAACATAAAAAAATACAGCGTTGAAAATGGTCATTTGGAGGTTTTTTGAGGCTTTCTTTCTATCCGACTCCATTCATTCCTATGGGGTTTTTTTGGGTGGTTTTTTGCTAATTTCGTTGCCATGGTAACTGGAAATGGCGTGAAGTACAAATAGCACACTTCATGGCATCGAGACGCACGTTTTGATATATAGTTTGTGGGGGTAGACCCTACGGTTCGGGCTCTGTTTGGTTTTATGTGTCTTTCCTTGTAAATTAGAAATGTCCCATGCTCCTGAATGCACCATAGCTTTCTGACGCTCGCGAACGCATCACACTGGTCTGAGAACGCAGCGCTGAGTAGAGGCACGTTTCTGCTTAAGACAAAGCTTTGCCGTTTTTAAAACTCATGTCGGCTGGCACGGTTTATTGTTCTGTGTGAATGACAAGAGACCACAACAAATGCGCCTACCGATGTGAGGACATTAAACGTAGTGATTCACGTTTTGAACGGTGATAAAAGCACCTGGTCCGAGGGAAAGGAGGGGGGAGAGGAGCAAGCGCTGAGGCACAGAAATACGGTGCATGTAGTTAAAAAATGCAGAATTAATAAAAACGAAACTTAT
Source organism: Fundulus heteroclitus (assembly GCF_011125445.2). Classification (NCBI taxonomy): domain Eukaryota; kingdom Metazoa; phylum Chordata; class Actinopteri; order Cyprinodontiformes; family Fundulidae; genus Fundulus; species Fundulus heteroclitus. The sequence goes on from NW_023396813.1 coordinate 102,605, forward strand.
AAACAGACTAAGTGGCTTTTTAAACTGCATCTGGTTAGCAGAACTGTTTTATGATCAGCGTGCAGCCATGACTGGTTCTGAATGAACCGGTCATCTGGCAGCAGCTCCGCCCCCTCCCCTCCTGTGTACACGATACAGGACCTTACCGGCTCACTGTCACCATTGTTAAGACTAAAATTATTCATAACTCTGATCACTCTTCCTGCTGCTCTGTTAACATGAACTGCAGCAGGAATTATTGATGGCCACAAGCTGTGAAAGAAGCCGAAACAGCTCAGCAGAAGGCGGAGTTTTGTCATCCGCAGCCCAGATGGGCTTTGTGATTTTTATGCGTGAGAAATGCCATGTTTGCGTGTGAAATGCCATGTGTTGCGTGTGAGCGTGTGAAGTTAGTGAAATGCGTGTGTCACACGGTCAATGCGTGAGAGTTGAGAGCACTGAGGATGAGAGCGCAACAGTCTCTAAACTCCCTCTTTGCAGAGAGCTCGAGTTGTAGATGGTCCGTTTTGTTGTCCAGTGAGCGGACGTTGGAGAGCAAGATGGATGGAAGCGGCGATCTAAATGGGTTAGCCTTTAGCTTAGCTGCTAGCCCTCCGCGACAGCCGCGCTTCCTTGGCCAGCTCAGCCGCTTCCACTTCACTCTGCTCCAGCACGAGTTGCCGGAAGTGACCGCGGTCTCCTCGGTCTCTGGGTCTTGAGAGCGAAGTGCACCGAAGCCGCGTAGGCAAACGAGCGTTGAAGTGGTTACAAGTCCAAAAAACTGCATGACTGTAATTCCAGCAGGCGTTGGCGGTCGTGCACTAATCGGCTCGGTAGATGAGTGGTTTCCAGCGAGTTTGGCGGCATTTTTTATACAAAAAGTCCGCGAGTTGGTACAGAGCTGTGTTCGGCTGCTGCCGCAGGGGGCGCCGCCGGAAGTTCACGTAACATGTAACATCACGTAACATCACTAACAATTAGCCTTTGGAGTTCTGAGCCAGCCTGACCCCCGATTGTCCTGTTTTTTCTGACTGTCTGCCCGTTGCCTGACTGGATCTGATTTTCGTATATTGTATTGTGCCTGTCTCCTCTTTTTGATTTAGTCTTACCATTTATCAGTTTTGGACTATTTTGGTTTTTGAGCTATGTTGTTCTGTTTTTGGCTAGATGCCCATTTAAGTTCTGTCTGATCGTTTTTTCATTAATAAATTTCCTTTAAATATCATCTGCTTGCCCGGCCTGAATACTGGGTCCTTCTGTCCCCGTTCATGACAGAATCAGGTGTGAAAAAGCAGGAAAATATGTAACACTAGCTTTATCATAGAATGTTTTCAAACAAACATTGTGCAGGTTAAAATTTGGTTGAATAACTGAAGTAGTTGATGTTTTTGCTTGCATATTGGAAATTTGATTCTGATTCAGTCACCCAGCACTCGCTCATTCATGGAGAATGACGAAGGCAGCCCTCAAAACATCTGGATTGGAACAAACTGCCTTAAAATTTCTGTGGGACGTTTTGTACAGGATATTTGTTGACATAGCCAAACATAATCAACTTGTGTGATTAGCAAATTACTAATATTAGAACAATGTAATGCAAGAAGAATGATCTAATCCATTTCTATATATTTTTTCACTGGATTCTCACTATTAATGGTATCCATAAAAATCTGCAGCTCTTGACAGCAAATGCTCTCCCTCGGAGTTAGCAACACCTTCCACACAGACACCAGCTGTTTTCTCCAACTCTCTCCTCTTCATGCACTACATGATCTTCATTCACACTTGCTTTTTGTAAGCTTATATCATCCATTTCGATCTCAGTTGGCTCTGGTTCAAATTGAATAGGATGAATGAAACACATTGTGCTTACATAGACAGGGCTACATAGAGGTGTTCCAAGGCCACGTGCCAAATTATGTCATACCTGAGAGTGCAGCAACAATGGTAAAATTATTTTTCCAAAATGTATAAAAACTTAAAGGTATACTATGCAACCGGGGTTGATTTTCCAGCGAGGCTCCCCCCAGAGGGTGAAAGTAAAAGTGCACTGTCGTAAAGATGCTCAGCTGTTCTGGTTTCTCCGTCAAGCCAGGCGCGGTTGTTTTGAGCTTAGCAGACAGGCGAACGCAATGAAAAGTGGAAAAAAACGGCAGTACAAACAATGACTAACACAGTGAAGGTATGAACATCAAGCTCCCCGCAGCGCTATCTTGGCGAGGCGGCGGCCGCCTCGCCAGTTTTATTATTATTATTATTATTTATTTATTTATTTATTTTTTTATGTTGGCGAGACGCTACCGCCACCGCCTCGCCAAGCCGCAGCCGCCGACGCCGCCTCGCCGCGGGAGCCGCAGTAGCGTCTCGCCAACATAAAAAAACAAATAATAATAATAATAATAATAATAATAATAATAATAAAACTCGATATGCTTGCATGTTTATTTGACGTTAACACGCGGTTCTTTGTTGTTGCTTTCGCGCGTGCATATAGTGAATGGCAGGGCAAAAACACATGGAGTTCTCACCGTAAAGCAAGACTTCTGTGTGTGCGGGCCGAGGGCTCTTGCAATTGCAAGTGCGGTATTTCCCCCACAGACCCCCAGGGTGGCCGAGAAAACCTTTGTTCGACCTGAAATGACTCATTTAATCATCCAAAACGGTATGGAACACATTAATTAACTGAAAAATGTTGCATAGTATGCCTTTAAAAGACTTGTGTCTTTAAATCTGAAACAAATGTGTATAATGTAAAGTCTATTGTTCTTAACAGTTGGAGTTTCTTTAACACCAAATCCTGCCATCAAAACCATCTAAATGTTAAAGATGAAATCAAGACTCATTTCAACAGGATACATATTAGTAATCTATTATTGCCCAGTTCTGGTCAGCCAATGTTAACTGGCATTACACCACATTACAACAAATGTGCTCTTCTGCTGATGTGGCCCATCTGCTTCCAGGTTCATCATGCTGTGCAACGAAATAGGGTATTAAGTAGACTTTGGCTACAATGACCTATGCCAGTGGTCCCCAATCCTGGTCCTCGAGGGCCGGTGTCCTGCAACTTTTATTTGTTACTCTGCTTCAACACACCTGAGTCAAATAATGGGGTCATTAGGAGGACTCTGGAGAACTTGACAGTACACTGGGGAAGTAAGTCAGGTGTGTTGGATCAGGGACACATGTAAAACCCGCAGGGACACTGGCCCTCGAGGACCAGGATTGGGGACCACTGACCTATGCCTTTCTATCATTTCCAACCAGTCTGCAAGTTCTCCTCAGACCTCTAAAATATGAGGTATTTTCAAACCTACAACTGGTGGTCACTGGATTGTTTTAGACAATTCTTTGTGAATCCATTAGATGGTCATGTGTGGGATTTTCAGTAGATTAGGTTTTAAAAAAACTTAGACCAACCTACCTGGCTCCAAGAATCATGCCATGTTCAAAGTTACTTAATAGTCCTTTTAACTCCATACCAATGTGTATCTTGAAATTGAAGTTGTCTTCATTATGCTTACATAGCTAAAAGCATTGTGTTGCTGTCATGTGACTGGCGGATTCCCTCTCTGTGTACAGAAACAACTGAACATATGCACCTTATAATAATGTTTATCTCTTTCAGGGGAAAGTGGTTCAGCCACTAACAGCGTTTTTTCTTTTTTGTCAGCTGGTTGGTGTAATGATTCTGCTGCTCTGACTCTGTCTGCACTGACAGTGACATCACTCTCTGCTTCCTGCAGCTCACCTGGATTAGGATTAAGCACTTACACCTGCACCAGCTCTGATTATTGGAGCTGTTGCACCTGGGAGGAGTGCTAAATATACCTGGCTATCTCAGTGTGTAGGTGACAGATCCTTGAAAGCCTTTGTGTGAGTAGACCATCCAGCATTCCCTACCAGTCATTGGCAGTAATGCATATCTAAAGTTTTTTTGCCAACTGCCAAAAAACACAAAAAGAAGACCATCCAGCATTCCTTGCTTGCCTGCCTATTGTGACCAGTTTTCATTTGGGGATCTCTGCCTGTTTGCCTTGCCCTTGTCAGACTCTCCAGTTGGCTTTTGTTTCTGAACACTGAACCAACCTAGCCTGCCTGTGCCCTTGCCATATTCTACTGGCTCCCATTACCAACTCTAGCTTTACCCCCGATTCTCTGTCTGCCCCTGTCTGGATACCTCTGCCTGTTGTGTGTGCTACCCATTACCGATTCTCTTGCCTGGATTCTACTGGAGACTTCAGCTTGTTCCCCTGACCCCCTGTGCAAGAACCTAGCCTGGCCATTGAATTTCCCAACTGTCTGTGTACCCCAGTCAAACGACCATGTGGACCAGTTGTTCACTGATCTGAATCATCTCTGTGGAACCCAAGGATCATCTTGTCAAGACCAGTGCAACCTCTTGGTCTTTGAGAAGGTTAGTGGCTTTTATTCAGTGTTTATTCTATCCCATTGAGTTGGTCCCAGCCACTAACCTGTCTCTCCATTTTTCAGTGGTTTGTGTGTGTGTGTTCCAGTCCATTCTCAAGTCATCTACATCAGCACATTTATAAATCTGTTAAAGCTACATTGTTGTCTGATTCAAAGTGCTGTAAGGTGGTTGGTCATGTTGTGCAATTATACACTGTTTTAAAGTTTTTTAATCTTTAATAAATAACTCTCTGCCTGTTAGGTATTGTCTGGTGAATATCAGCTCTAGACCTGATATCAGGACAATAGTTGAAAGGGACAATTTGAGCACTGGCGTTCTTTTAACAGGAAACGCTGCACACATTTAGAATAAATGAGTGACAACTTCTCTTCAAGTTCAAGAATTTATTAACAGAAATAAAATGAACATCCAGAGAACATCACTGTAAAATGCTGTCTATCTGAATTAACATTATATTTCAGTCAACAAATCCTCTCTACAAGGCTAGTGAAACTTGACAAAAACTACTAAGCAAAATGAAGACAAAAAGCACCTAAGGAACTATGTACACACAAAAGAAACAAAAGACAAAATAAAGTGGTTGATCATCATCAGAATAATTCAATGAATCCTGGTTCACTGCAGATCTAAGTTAAAGAACCAAAGTTCAACTTAAAGAACATGGAATGGAGTTAAATTAGCTTAAATAATGTTTTGTTTAACTCAGAATTTGCATTGTGAATGGGTTGAAAATTAGTTGATGAAATAACATTTTAAAGAAGGATTTTCTCAGTAACTACTACGTTTGATTTTATGCTACAATGTGCAGCCCCCGCTACAATGACCCCTAGCCTCAGGGAGGCTAGGGGTCATTGTAGCGATCAGTTGCTAATCTAGTTATACAAAACATCTTTAAATCGACATTAATAATCCATATTAATGCAGCAATAATGCTCATAGCACTATCAAAGTGAGCGAAGTGATACAAACCTATTACCATAAAACATAGAAAGGATTACTGGATCAGTGTGTGCTTCGGTGCTATTTTTAGGTCTCTGCTCTGTCTTCTCTAACTCCAAGTCGGTCGAGGAAGATGACTGTTCACACTGAGCCTGGTTCTGCTAGATGTCATCCTTGCTGTTAAAGGGGAACTTTCCTCTCCACTGTATTTGGGATGGTAGCAAAGCCATCGACAATGCAGACAACTGCCCACTGTGGCTCTACGCTGCTTCACAACCACTATAGAGCATTTTTCTCATGGATAAACCTTACATACATAGGTGCACTCTCACAAACACCTACAGGTGCTTTGATTCAGGTGTTTACAGACTCAATTCTATTATCTGTTGATGTCACTTTATACATTTAGTATTAAATAATGTATATTTTTCAGTGACAGTATCAAGGCATTGGTTGTTTATGCCTGTAATTCTTTATTGGTTGGTTTTGCTGTTCGTTTTGTATCTCTCTTTGTAGATGTAGAAGCAGACTCAGGGTGTTGCATTGCTATCTCCCTTTCCTCTTCTTCTGTCACCTTTTCCCCTATTTAGTATTATCTCTCATCTGTTTCTCTTTTTTTGTTTCCTCTTCTACCTTCCCGTTTCTTTGTCCAGTGAACATGAAATCACTCCAGCATAAAATCTAATGAAGTTTTTTTGCATATATACATCAAGAGGAGCACTATGGCAAAAGCAGTATGGCTCCAATTGTGAAAGCAGAAAGCAACATCTGTTGGGCTCTCTTTGGCATTAAAACAACAATTCTTACTGCTCTATTGCCAGACAGGACACTAAAAAATAGCATAGCCAACAGCATAGAAAATATTGTCTCTCTAAATTACTCTTAGGTTTGAGTGCGTGCATGGTTGTTTGTCCTTTGTGTCTCTGTGTTGCCCTGTGATGGACTGGCAATTTGCCCAGGGGATTACCAACCTTTTTGAAACTGAGGGCTACTTCATTGGTGTTGTGTCCTACGAAGAGCTACCAGTACTGACCTTTTGATCTAGAAGAGTCAGAGTTCACCTTAACTTTATGTAAAATAAATACATTTTTCATGCTTTGTTATAAATAGTTTTCCTGTTTATTTACACTTGGATTTATATAGATTTAAACAAAGAGTAACAGAATAAAATAAAGTTGTAGATGTAGCTCAATTGTGGATTGGACTATTTTTTTAGAACAGGACCCCATGTTGGTGACCCCTGGTCTAGGGCTTACAACACCTCTTACCCACTGACTGGGCAAAGAGGGGGGAGAAATGCCCTCCCCCACCCACCACCTTAACCCTTTTTTGTTTCAAATACTTTGAGCCAACAGTCAGACTCTGTGTCATAAATTCCTTTGAAACAGTTGTTTTGTGTTTTTTTTTCATGCAGGGAATTATCAGAATTTTAAAAGCAGACACATAAGCATTGATGGATTTCCATGGAGCACATATGAAAGATATCATGTCAATAAATCAACCAGAATTTTTCATGAATGCTTAAGAATACTGTCCTGCTACATTTTGTAAGGATAATGTTCAATGAAAATCAATACTATTGTGTTCAGCTGGAGCAACAAACTTTCACACGGTTTGCGCTGCAGTATTATCATGAAAAAAGCGCCTTGACAAATCTGGTTAGCAGCCATTTGAGAGGGCTCTTCCCAGAAGGTCCTGCTGTCACTGTGACCCTGCTTAACCTCTTGGTTTTCTTGGTTCAAGTCCAATTAACCTTTGGGATGAAGCTAGAGTGTCACCAGCAGTGCAGTCAATAACCCCTCAACAGTAATAATTTAATTTTCTGGTTCATCAAACAAGCCCCAGCCCCACCCAACCAATCTCAATCAAGGATGCAACCATTTATCATTGCAGGCTATGAGAACAATATTTTGGCCATATAGGTTAGTTTCTCACTTGCCACATGTCCTGCACTGACTCATCTACTGCTTTAACTGCTGGTTAGAACAAGGCTTTATGTACTGTGTTACTAATACGCTTAGAGATACAGTGGAAACAGCTTTTAAATGAGCAACTACTGAGCACAATAACTGGTAGCCCCTTGTGCTGCCCTTTTATCTCCCTTTCTCAGTTCTAGTACAATTAGAAGCATGTTTACTTTTGTTTCTTCATTAAGTAATCAAACAGAGTCAAACAAGGCTTTCTATTTTATTTATGCAGTCCATATAACTCATTTTCTCTGTAAGTTTTTTTAGAGCAACCATCACATCAATGTACAGCCCCCACTCTGAAAATGGAGCTTGTTTCTAGATCTATGACAAGGGTGGGGACATTGTTGCTGAATGTGTGGTGCTCCTGGCATTTACCGTCACATAACATGAAATTGTTATCTTATCACGGTATCTTTACAATTAAATCTGGTTACTTCAATTATTATTTTTATGATGAATTATAGCAAAACCATCTATTACCCATTTGAAGAAGGCCTTCAAATGGGTAATAGATGTAACCTTATACATCCAAATTGGAGGTCACTAAAATTAGTGTTGATATTTAAAAGAGCAATAGCACAAAAAGGAAACAAGATCTAAATATATCAAACTGAATAAAATTCATCTAATTTTCTAAGTTGTAAACATTTTGTCATATGATGGTATAAAAATAGAAGTTGGCAGATTTGAACAATAAATGTTATTAAGCAGGAGAGAGTAATTTTGCAAAACTTTAACTTAAGGAACTTGCCATTTTAATTGATGGTTAACTCTACTGTTTATTTTATAACAGGCAGTGATTTGAATGTGCTGATGTATTTTCTTTTTATACTGACTTCAATAACGTAGCTGTTTTAACTGGATATGACTCATACAATTCAGGGTTTTCTCTTAAGCTGCAGCTCAAGATCAAATTTTTTGAGTATTCACTTGGTGTTTGGATCAATGTAAAGAAAGATGACAAAACAAAATAATATTCAGTGCACTAATACTTCTTTACCCCACAGACCTTGGCAGTATAAGTACATGCCAAAGCCAAGTCAATTGAATACATGCTTTCAATGCTATAAATCCATCCATCCATTTTTTTAACACGTCTATCCCTTGTGGGGTCACAAGGGCTGCTGGTGCCTATCTCCAGCTGTCAATGGGCGAGAGGCGAGGTACACTCTGGACAGGTCGCCAGTCCATGGCAGGGCAACACAGAGACAAACAGGACAAACGACCATTCACTCACACACACTCACATCTAAAGGGGAATTTAGAGAGGCCAATTAATCCAACAGGTCATGTTTTTTGGACGGTGGGAGGAAGCCAGAGTACCCGGAGAGAACCCACGCATGCACAGGGAGAACATGCAGACTCCATGCAGAAAGACCCGGGGCAAGGGAAGGACTTCACTGACAGCAATCAGTTTCAACAATTTCATCTGTAAAACATACGTCAATAACAACCTGTATTTATTTTGTTGGAATAAAATGAAAATACCTATCAAATACCGACATTTATCTTTTGATAATAACATCTGCTTGTCAGATATTTTGAGCTTTTGTTTGGCTGGGAATATACAAAACTATACAAAGGCAGTTTGAATTAAACAGTTTTGAGCCAACACGAATGAGGTCATCTACATGTTTTAAGGGATCATGTCTTCTCTTCTAGTGGATATCACATTCAGATTAAATGTAGTCTGAAAGCCTGATATGTGCATGTGAGAAACATAAAGCAAGAATGAATCTAAGATGGATGACACTTTGATAGATTGATGCTTCACCTCAGAGGCCAGCTCAAATACATAAGCTGTTAAAACAAATTAGGGGTTTCCCAGGGACCTAGATGGTAGGCCAAATAAAATGAAAGGAGACAAGACTCTCTTGACTTTCTTGATGCACTTTCCTGTATTCCTGCTAAACATTTAACAAACATTCACATAAGGCCTTGGAAAATGTTATTAAAAGGTGAAAAACAAAATATTCCACTTGCACAGAATAAGCAGTGCAAACTTCATCACTAAAGTAAAAAGTATTTCTTAAACACTGGAGGTGATCAAATAAACAAGTGTTCTACAATTATTGAAGTATTAAATTTATACCACCATTGAGTAAGAATGGAGGCATCATCTCCATTTTTGCGCATTGTTTTATTTTCACTTTACAACATTTTCATGTTGCAGAGTAAGAGAAGCACTGTGCTTTCCAACACAGTGGCTTATAGATTTTAGTCTTCATGAGTAGGGATTAAAAATTGCATCTTAAATAAGGCTTTGTTACTATAGTCCCTTTGTTTTAGTAGTTCTTAGTAGTCTGTTTTTTGACATTGTAATCCTAAAGACCTTTGTACAAAAACCTAAATGTACCTTCACCCTAAAGTATGGCTGTGAATTGGTCTTACTGTCCTACACATACATTCCCTACCAAATTCAATGCTGTTGTAAAATTGTGTCAGAACTGGCAAAAAACATTATCCTCGGCCATCCAATGCCAGACAGACTTACAGATTGTCTCAAATGTCAGATGAAGCTTGGCTCAACTGGTAGTGAACAGTAGGGTCACAAAGTCAGCACCAAAGCCTGTTGAGTGTTAACAATGTGCTGCTAGGAGACCCAGAGGAGGTCAGCAGGAGGACGAACAGGCTTTGTTTGGCCACATGGCTTTCAAGCTGAATATGGGCCATGAGGGACTTGTTCACTCAATTGTTACACAGGTTGGCATGTATCCATCTCCATGGCAGCTTTATTTAAATAGCTACACCCCCATACACCACTGACAGATGTATCTTTATTCAAGGATTTATTCTGGATTATTTTTTTTGAACAGGATTAGGATTATTTAAAAGGATTAGTGTTTTATAGACAGTGTGAGAGTTTTAATAAAGAAGGGCAAAACTGAGGGGTCATTACTGGGTGTTTTATTTTTTTGTGAGCTATTCGATTGACTACAAGAAGAGGGGCACATTATTGCTGGATTTTTAAATGTAATTGTTAAAAAAAGTTTCCAAGATAATCAATATGCTTTTGCTACTTACAGAAGAAGGAATTTAATTTCTCCTTATTCAGACAAAGATTAATCAGAAAACACATACCAATCCGTACTAATAATTCTTTACCATACAAAATATATGTAAACACACACACACACAACTTGGTGTAGTGAGAAAAAGTGTTTGTTCTCTCCTTGATTTCTTAGTTTTTAGTATATTACATGTAAATTTTTCAGATCATCAAAGATATTTAAATATTAGATTGATTTAGCTCAACTAAACACAGTGCTATGTTTAAATTAAGAACTTTTTATGAAGTGGGAAAAAACCCAAACCGACAAGGCCCTTTTTGTAAAAATTATTTGGCCACCCTCAGCAGCAACAAATAGAATCTGCCCATTTGCAAACATATCTTTTACAGCCTCAATAAATTCTGGCCCACTAGAGAAATTTGGTTTCTCATGCTGGCAGTATTAACTCCTAGTTACATTAATTGGAGGTCACTAAAATTAGTGTTGCTTCAAATTTGCCAAAACAATGTCGGACTGTGTAATTTCATCTGGTCCCCTACTGGATCTGACCATTAACAACATGTTTAGAAGCAGGTTGTCAAGGTAGTCACCTCAAATTGAATTGGGCTACATTGATAATTGGCAAAAGCTGGTCTGATCTGGAGATATGGCATCTATCCCACTTTGAATGGAACAAGTCTTCTTTCTAGGAATCTTGCCACATGTATTAGTTCTCTAAAATGCTCACAACCCAGGGTCCAGACCAGGGGCCCGTTCTTCGTATGTGGCTAACTCAGTTAGCTGGATTTGATTGTTGACAATTTGGCATGATCCCGTGTCTAAGGAATGACACTGAAATTTGGATCTCTTGACATAAAAAGTGCCTTTTTAAAATAAAGTATAATAATTAAAGGCTACCATTTTGTAGAATATTTTTGTATTTCACTTTTACTTGTTCCCATGTTCTAGTGGGTCCCATGGAGGCTCTGAGATAAAAGAACAAAGTAAATATGAAGTTATTAAAATGCAATAATTCATACTGTAGAAAGTGATAGAAACATCTACCATGGACAGTATTTACGCATTAATTTGTCTGCTGCTTTTTGCCAGCCCTCTCTCCTGGCTTTAACAGATTTTGAGGTGTTTTAATTAATGACTCAAATTCGGCATAACCTTCCATTAAAAGCTCTTGTTCTGCTTGAGAGAAAAACTGTGGGCGTTCTTTGGCCATGCTGAACAGCCAATAGCAGCGCTGTTGATCATTGTTTCTACTATCGATACATTTCCCCTTTTAAAACAAACGCATGAACGCGCAGTTATCTCAGATAACTCAATCCAGCCATACTAATCGTAAACAACAGGTGTGTTGAAGAACCCAATTAGCCGGATCATGATTAGCCGGATGAAATCATCTTGGATGTGTCATTTGATCTCGGATGTTTTAAGCAACGTACGAAGAACGAACCCTGGAAGGAAATTTATAGTTTAACACAGCTTTCTGCGGCTTCTGTAATGTTACTTACCCATTAACCCATTGAGACAGTTTTTGCCCATGGCCAACATCAAATAGATATAAAACTAATCTTAAAGGACCAAATCAGGAAAATCCTATACAAATCTGTATGATTCCGACTGAACAGAAAATTAAAAGAATGAAATATGCTTCTATAACATCTCTCTCTTCGAAGACTAAAATAATTGATGTGTGATAATCAGATTGATTGTCCCAGGGGTCAGTGAGTCACACAAGCATGCACAGATTTATATACCGATACGCAGATTGTACTGCCTTTTCTTCATCCAAACTTAAAAGCACTAAAACCAATTCTGTTTTGTTGTTTTGCATTGTCCAACAGGCCCTTGCTCTCAAATTTAATATCAGTTCTTAGCATTCTTATCTGATTAAGCACGCCTGCTGACGGGGGGGGGGGGGGGACAATTGTCCCGGGCCAAGGACAGAGGGGGGGCCCAAAACTGACAGTCTGACCATTAAAATACAGGCTGCTGCAGTCAGCACGTGCGCTGACTGCAGCAGCTTCACCAAACTGTATCAGTCGGAGTCATACATATACATATAAATTAATAAAAATTTTACATTTCAATAAAGTCATAAGTTTTATTGTTCGTTTTTTTCACTCTCTCTCACACACATCTAATTCTGAGCTTTCACACCAACAATAACTTCTTTGAATATTTTGCTTGCTGTTTCTATCCATATTCATAGAGTTTAAGCCTGGAAAAAGGTTTTAAATCTCCAGGTCATTCCAGTCTTACTGGGCAGGAGCTTAATACCCTGAATGAGACTGTTTAGCAACTGTTTAGTAACTCCAGGTCCTTCGTTTGGCAACGTAATTCAGCCTTAGTTTGTCAAATACAGAGAAAACAAATTAATAAACATTAAAGTATGCTTTATGGGTTGGGTTTCTGCAATGTTATCAGCGTGTTAAAAACTTATCTTCAGAACCAATGTCTGATAAAATGGTGATCTGCACCAAGTAATCTACTTTCAGCAGTTATCACCGGTTATTGCACCGTAAACTGAAGAAAATACGTGCAGAGTTGCTCTTTCTGCCTTTACTACCGTCGGCTCCTATGGCGGAGGGATATTTCAGCTGGATACAAAAGCTGTGTCTCAATTCGCAGGCTGCGTCCTTCGAAGGACCCAGCCTACATAGCCTTAGGAGGACCCAGCCATGGGAGGATGCTCCGGAGGATCCTCAACCGTTGGTAAATGGAATGGTCTAGCCTTTGGAGCACTTCCTGGTTGCGACACGACGTCCCTAAACCCGGGAAAAACAGCGCCAGACGACAAAAAAATGGATATGGAAATTTTTATATATTTTTTTTTATTTACTTGTTATTGGAGGAGGAGAGTCGGTTTAGACGGCTTCGGCGGCAGCAAAACGGGCGACAAATTTTTCTCAGGCTGGGAGAGCGCAGTGGAGAGGTAACATTTACCTGCTATTATTTTCACCCAGGGGCCTGCTAATGATCATAATATACCAGTTATTAAACAAACGCTTGTCAGCAGATTGACGAATATGTTTAAATATAAAATTATTTATTTATTTGTAAGACTTGATATAAGCTTATGTTTGTAACTTTAGTAATTGGAATTGAATAGTTAAATGTGTACAAACCCTGTAAATAACTGACTTAAATCACTACTTTCACTATCACTAAAAAGCGCGCAAAGCACCTCGGGAAATCTTATGGCAGGCGAGGCCACTAAGGATGGTAGCGGTGCATCCTCAGAATTCAGGGAAAAGGAGGACGCATTCGAAGGCTGCATTTAAAGCATCCTCAGAATTTTTGCCAAATGGGACAGCCTCTGCACATCGTTGTGACGTCACCTGCCTTAAAATGCGTCCTTGAAGGACGCAGCCTGCGAATTGAGACACAGCTACTATGTCTAGTAAAGGCAGGTCTCCTAATAACCGCTGTTTCATCACTTATTTTAGAGCCCAAATAAGTGATTTCACTTTCAGATTGACCAGAGGGGGGGAGTCACAAACAGGGGGGGGGGGGGTAAATCCCCCCCATCTCCCCCAGCAAATCTCACACAGATTATAACCATAAAACACACTGAAATGATATTAGCAATACCATAAACCAGGGGTCACAACCTTTACCACTCAAAGAGCCATTTGGACCCATTTCACACAGTAAAGAAAACACTGGGAGCCACAAAATCCTTTTGAAATTTTAAATGAAATAACGCTGCACATAAGGGCTTTTTGCAACAGAATGGACCCGCACCAGAACCAATGCACCTCTGCGCTTGTACTTCTACTGTTTTATGGAAATCATCAACTTTGCTAATGTCAGAATTATTTTGAATAAAGCTTGTTGCGAGTAAACGCACATCATGGTCGGACTATTTGATTTTCAGCCCATATAAATGGTTCATCCGGAATACTTTCTTTCCTTTTAATCCGAACACATTTTAATCACATCTGCGAAAGTGAACAAGCTCCTGTCATTAACCAGCTAACAAGCTATCAGACGTTCAGGCGGCACCTGAAGCTCGACTTCAGCCGCGCAGGACTCCGCTCACAGCCTTGAGCCAAGCGCTGTTCGCTTTTCCTCACTTTGAAAATGAACAATCGTCAGATATAGAAACGACTCTTACCCTGCTGTTTAGCTCTCTTCACCCTCAATGACTCCATGTTATTTTAGGTCACTGTGTTTGTCATTTGTAGAATTTACTACAAAAAAGCAGCATTTGAAAATGCCGCCTCAACTCCGCCTTGCTGTGTTTATGTCACTGCAGCCAGTGAACTACCAGTTGTTCTTCTTGAGTTTATTGACGGTGAGCAAAAATCTTTTCAGTGTACATTACTGCCACCAACTGGTGAGGAGTGTTGGTCAGCCAGCGTTGACGACTGCCTGTATGAGGTACACATACTTATTTTCAACACCTGAGCCGCATCAGAGCGATCAAAGAGCCGCATGCGGCTCCGGAGCCGCAGGTTGCCGACCCCTGCCATAAACGGAAGGCTAGCGTGAGCTACCTCCGTTAGCCCTTTGTTCTAAAGGCACCAGGTGTCCAAATGAGTTACCAAACATTTCCAGATGATCCATTTAACTTCACCCTCAGCTCCCTGTCCAAACCTGTCTCTTGCCTCGTGTCATTTCTGTCCACTTTGCCCATTCACAGGATGAGCGTTGAAAGCAGGGAGGTTGTTGGTTGTTCAACAGCGGCAAGGCGTTTAGCTCTGCAGCTATGAGCAAACAGCGTGGTCGGGCATCTTGGCGACGCATGGTCGGGATAGCTTGGAGGCCTCGACTGATGTCTGATCGCTCAGCTTGTCTGGTGAGGGAAGGCATCCACCATCTTGCGTCTGCTTTCCTGCAACAGCTGACAAAATGAACAAAGCTGTTTCGGCATCCCTTACTTTGAGGCTGGTTTGTTCAGAAGTCAGAGTGAAACTTAGCTCTGTCCCAGCAGTTCCTCCGATGCCGGGGAGCTCCTCCATTGAAGCAGGCAGACGAGTTTAGCAGACCCTGGGTCAACCATGGCTGGTCCAGGTGCCTTCCTTCAGACGCTGGCTTGTGTATCAGTCAGGCCCGTGTAGGGCCCATGGTCCGAAATGGTTTACTGGTCTGCTCCAGGACAAGGTGGTCTGAGCAGCTTGTCAGGAGAAAGTCTGAAAGGGGTTGAAGCTGCAGGAGAGAGAGGCTCTGAGAAGGTCTGAAAAGGATCTGAGAGGGTCTGCAGAAGTGTGCTGTGACTATCTGTGGGGAGTGGTCACAGCTGACATCCTGCTGAGAGAGGAGGGCTGTCCTTGCTCTCTTTCTCTCTCCCTTGTGGCTGAATGGTCAGATTTAATCTGATTCAGTCAAACCATTTTGATGATCATGGCGATAATATAGCATAACAATAAGCATGTGAAAAACCATGAGCAAGAAAATGTTGAGCGACAGAAACGGAGAGAGGAGACAAAACTTCTCTCATTGCCCGACAGACCCACAGAGTCACTGACTGACGTCACTGACTGAGGCGTTTCAGTCCTCCAGAGAACATCCAGGTAGATAGAGTGGTCATCTTCAGCAGCAGTTCATGTTAACCCCATCAGGGTCTAATTTTCTCACTCTACTGATTTCTACTGTTCTTCAGTCTACTGTTCTCCAGTTTTGCATTGTATTACATTGAAATGACTGTCGTCATTTCAGCTTTTAACTTTTTGCTCTCTCTCTTTTTCTTCATAGTAGGTACACCTGGTCTGGCGTTCTGTTAACTGTGACATCATCCAGAGAAGACGGCTCACCCGCTACTACCATCTAATGTAGAACAGATTACTAGATCAATGTGTGCTTCTGTGCTTTTTTGTCTCTCTTGTTGTGTCTCTGCTCTGTCTTCTGTAACCCCAGTCGGCCGAGGCAGATGACCATTCATACTGAGCCCGGTTCTGCCGGAGGTTTTCCTTCCCGTTAATGGGTGGTTTTTCTTCCCACTGTTGCTTCATGCTTGCTCAGTATGAGGGATTGCAGCAAAGCCATGTACAATGCAGACGACTCTCCCTGTAGCTCTACGGTTCCCCAGGAGTGAATGCTGCTTGTCGGGACTTTGATGCAATCAACTGGTTTCCTTATATAGGACATTTTTGACCAATCTGTATAATCTGACCCAATCTGTATAATATGATTGAACTTGATTTTGTAAAGAGCCTTGAGATGACATGTTTCATGATTTGGCGCTATATAAATAAAATTTAATTGAATTGAATTAACTTTCAAAGTAGATGTTATCCATACTGGAGCCCACACAGAAAATTTAATTAAGACCTTGAAAGAACCCAGTACATATATCCTATTAAAAAGTGTTATTTAAGATAAGATAACATTAGCTAGTCCTTTATTTATCCCACGACGGGGAAATTTATAGGATTAAAACAACAGGCAGGTGCACACCACACAGACATAATTACATAAGGATTGAAAGATATAAGAGGTGGATTAGTGTTACGACCACTTTAGGCAGGAAGACGGGGTAACATCATAAAATGCTGCGCTCTGATTTTGACCGAGACATGGCTCACATCATCAATCCCAGACCACGCCGTTAGCCTGGGGGGGCTAGCCACTTTCCGCACCGACAGAAACAAAGAACTCAGCGTTAAGACCCGAGGAGGCGGACTCTGGGTTTACATCAATAACCCCTGGTGTAAAAATGCTACATTAGTCACAAGCTTTTGCTCTCCGGACATTGAGATGCTAACTGTTAGCTGCAGACCGTTTTACCTGCCCAGAGAGTTCACTGTTGTTATTATCACAGCAGATTATGTTCCTCCGAGCGCGAATACAAAAGAGGCTATGAGTGTCCTCTATTGGACTATCTCTGAGCTGCAATCTGCACACACAGAGGGGATTTTCATCATTGCTGGGGATTTTAACCAGGCAAATATGAAAACTGTTTTCCCTCATTTCTACCAACATGTGGATTTTGCAACTCAGGGAGAGAACACTCTAGACCTGGTTTACACAAATATTAAAGGCACATTCAAGGCAGCCCCCCGCCCCCACCTGGGCTCTTCAGACCATCTCTCTGTTATGCTAACTCCTGCATACAGGCCCCTGCTGATCAGAGCTAAACCTGTAGTGAGGCAGGTGAAGGTGTGGACTGAGGGAGCAATGGAGGCACTCCAGGACTGTTTTGAGTGCTCTGACTGGGACATGTTCAAAGCTGCAGCAACTTATGAGGACAAGATTGACATTGATGAGTACGCCATGACTGTGTCAGTCTACATCAACAAATGTATTGAGGATGTCAGCACCACCATCATCAACTGAGCCAACCAACAACCCTGGATTACTGTGGAGGTCCGTCAAGCACTAAAAGCAGAACTCAGCCTTCAAGTCTGGTGACAAGGAGGCTCTGAGGACATCGAGAACCAACCTGAACCGTGCCATCAGGTTAGCGAAGCGGAACCACACTAAAAAAATCCAGGAGCTTTTCCATGACGCCAGCAGCACCAGGAGCATGTGGAAAGGCATACGGGCGATTACTGAATACAACACGCCCCCCCGGTGGGTGAAGTTGATGCGGACTTCCTCAGTGGACTAAATAACTTCTTTGGGAGGTTTGAGGCACTAAACAGCACTCCAGCGGTGAAGGCCGTTGTTTCTAGCTTACCACTGTTTCTAGCTTTGTAGTCATTTGAAACAAACCAATCGAAATCTCCGTCAACAATATGTGAGACTGGCTACTGAAGGAAGGACATTTTAAAAGAACGAGGAAAAAAGGACTCCCATGCCAGGGTTCAAAGAGTGGATTACATGGATTTAAAATGTTATTTTTTTTTTTTTTTACTGAAAATGACATGTCATCACAAGTGAGGGTGAGAATGAATAATTAACTTACTTGACTCTACTTAAATACCTTGTCGGTTTTAGAAGCTTTTAATTGCTATAACACCAGGACTTACACCATGACTACTAAGAATTGTATAAATAATTTTTGACATGCCATTTTTAGTTAAAATGTAAATACAACAGTACTGTGGAGCATTTTGGAGGTGTTCTTGATCATCTATTGGCCAGGAGGGTTGATTCAACTTTTCCAAACTGCACATTCTGTGGTGAGAGTGGCTTAGCGTTTAGAGAGCCTTGCGTATGCATCTTGATGAGGCCCCAAAGATCAGTGGTTTGAAACTCAGTCTGTCTCTCTGGGTCCCTGAGAAAGACACTTGAACACAGAATGCTCCCCATGCACCACTCAGTGTTGGCAGCACACTGCTCCTTAGGGGATGGGTTAAATGCAGATATGAATTTTCCTTCTTTGGAACTATAAAGTAATTTTATTATCCACATGATTTGGATCCATCAGGGCTGTCTCTGTGGCATTAAAGTTAAAACTATGTGTGTGTTTTAAGTGTCGGGAGAGAAGCACAGCAGAGAGGGAGGGTGCAGTAGTGTAATGTTCTGGAGTGATTTTTTTTCCCTCACCCATGCTAAACACAGAGGAGCTTCTCTACCAAATCTCCAGGGAAGCTTCTAGTGTGCCTCTACTATATGATGGTGGCTCACTGGGTAACAGGATCACTACATAGTCAGTGCTAAAAAGCTTACTGTCTGGAATCAGAAAGCATCTGTGGTCAAAGACTTTCTTTCACTTCCTTATCTCTGCTTTCTTCAAGAAGACGGTATCAGGCTGCTATTATTCACCAAGCCTCAGTAAAAGAAGGACCATGGATTGGTAAGATTGGGATCAGAAAATTCTTCATCTAATCATTCAGTGTATAGTTTTTCCATGATAAATTGATGCAAGTTACAATTTCAATACTTAAACTAATATCACATATTGTCATTTACTGTTGAGGAGTGGTCAAACAATACTATGTTTATTTCAAAATAAATTAACTATTAAGGACTTAAAAAAAAACTTAGGACTTCATAAAAAATATTTATGGGGTAGTTTGTTGTATGCCACATTTTATTTGAAGGAAAATAGAAAAAGAAGAAAATCATTATTCAGTTAAGATAATTATCAAATAAATAAATCAAGCAAGTTTTATGAAGAGGTTTAAGAGAATACCAATTACAATGAAATCCTTTAGATCAGTAGTCTCAAACTCCAGTCCTTGAGGGCTGGTGTCCTGCAACTTTTAGATGCATATCTGCTTCAACATACCTGGCTCCAATTAGAGCTCATTAACAGAGCTCCGCAGAGCTTGATTGGATGGTAGTGAGGCTGTTTAGACATTTGATTCAGGTGAGTAGGGCAAGGGACACATCTTAAAGTTGCAGGACACTGGCCCTTGAGGATTTGAGTTTGAGACCACTGCTCTATATGATGTTCAGCTACATTAGGTTGTTAAATATAATTTAAAATATATTTTGACTCAGAACATACAAAAGAATCACAAGAAACAGGAAAATAAAAACAGCTAATAATGATTCACAAATATTAATTAATGCAGGATTGTTTTCAACTCTAGTTAAATATTTCAAAGACTGATAAAACTAAATCTTTCACTGAAAAGCTGACATGTTTCCCAGTATTTATTCATTTTTTTCTATCATTAATTGGTGCTGTGAAAATACAACGCCTTCATTTGTTAAGAGAATTGAAATAACTGCAGAGTATGTATATTTATCATAAATATAAACAAATGCACTAATATGCATTGTTTTTGGACAAGGAGCTATATTTACTACAGGATTCTGAATAAAACCTCCCTGTGGATTATGAAACATTAATAACACGATACATATCCAAAGCAGAAGATCACCCTAATGGTATTGAGAGATCAGGATTATACATTATCCATATTTTCTTAAGAGGATAAATCATCCATCATTTCCCTCCTAAGTTGGAAAGAAAATGTATGGCTCTACACACCATGCCTCATAGACTCAACAAATGAAGAGGAGAATATCAGGCTAAGTCCTGTGCCAGACTCACAACACTGTATCAGTGTCTCCCCCCTTCACCCTCTAAGTGAGTATAAGGTATCCACAGGCTCCAAGGTTGGCGCCAGCCTCTGTCATTTACGCACCACACACCAGAATTAATAGCAAATCAATCGAACAAAGTACAACTGATCAGTAAACCAATTAGTAATTTTAGCTCTTTTAGTTTGCCACAGACAGTTTCTGGTTTCTCTTCCAAGTGGCTCCTACACTGTAACATAACTGAACTGGAGTACATGTAACTCTTATATTCTCCATTAAACATCTTCAAGGCAAGTGTTACTTTTCTGTCTTTCACCCTCAAGGTTGTTCAGTTGTCCTTGTACTTGTGAATTATTCTGTATTTCTTTTCCATTTTGCAATCAAATCAAAGCCCAAAGCTTAATCATTATTTGTACATATCTGCACTTACCCTTAATTTATTTTTATCAACCAGCTAATTTCTTGCAGTTATTAATGGTGGCAGGAGTGCACATAATCTTAACCCTTTTATTCTTTCTCAGGCTTCAAATTTGTGTGTTCTAATTAGGATTTTTTTCCCTTTTTCTTTAAACAGCGATTACCACATAAGGTGCAATGTTGTACGTATATTCACCTTTTTATTCATATTTCCAGGAGATAAAGCCACCACTTCCATTCCAGAAAAAAAACACTGTCTTTTAGAAAAAGACAGTGACGGTCAGATCATTCAAAATGTAAACTCTTGAATTTAAAAAAATTGCTTATGCTGTATACAAAATTCTGCATCATCTTACATCACCTACATTCAATTCTTGATGCTAAAAGCTAACCATAGCAAATGCATTATAGCCATTGCCAAAGGTGACTGTGGGAGGACCTTCAAATGCATTATATTTGGACACAGAACTACACTGAAAAGTATCCCTATTGCATTGTGTGAATGTGTAACATACATCTCTTTGACGTCTTATAAATTGGTTTTAAACAAAACAAGAATTGTAACCACTGCTAGCAACGCCCAAAGCTGGTGCTACCAAGGCAGTGGAGGACAGGATTGGCCCAGTTATGTATTATATTTCCTGCTTTGTAATCACAGCGGGATAATCGGCAGCTTTGCACATCATGATTAGTTTTTAATGTGGACACGAAGCATGATTGATCTACTCTTTTCTCTCACTGCAGCAGGCATGTTTCAATACGAGGGGAGGCAGAGAGGGAAGTTCACAGCAACCGCGGTGAAGTTAGTTCTAGGTTGGGCAGTGGACAGCTTCAGTGGCGTCTGCCTCCTGTTCGACACGATACAGGGAGTTTAATCTGGGACTGCCACTCTGTCTGCCGATGGTGTCATGAACCAGAGACAGAAGACCCCGTATTCAGCCAGACAAGCAGAGGTTGGAGTTAAAGGAGATTTATTAGCAGAAGATAAAACAGGCAGAAACCAAAAGTGGGCATAAAGCCAAAAACTGGAATTCAGCATCAAAAACTCAGAAATAGTTCAAAACCCAATTAATGGCAAACTGAAAATAAACTACACAGAAGTCAGGTTGGCTTAGTAACAAAAAGGGCAGGATAAATCAGATCATCAGGGAAACAGACAGAATCATAACTGTGTTGGATTATAGGCAGGCAAACAGAAAGAAGGCAGGATCTGTCTTACCCCAAGGCATGGAAAAACAATGATCTGGCAGAGTGCAGGGGACAGAGGCAGGTAGAAGTAGGGGAGTGAGCAGGTGAACGGAGTGAAACTAATTATCAGAATGGGTGGAGCTGATCAGGGGGAAAAAGTGTCTGGAAGTAAACTGAAGCTGATTGGATGGTGACTGGTGAAGGGGAGTGACAGGCAAACAGACAGGATGTTTACTGTGATGTGAACTCAATGACTGGCAGGTGAAAAACAGATCAACTAAAACAGTTTCAGGACAAATTAAGACAAACTAAAACAGAACCTAAACCTATGACAGAAACTTAAACCGAGGCAGAAACTCAAAACATGACAGATGGCTGTCGAAGCCACCAAAAACAAATTCACTGTGGTCTCACACCAGCTCCTTCTCGGCTGCTTCCACTAACGGAAGGACAGTTGGTTGCTTTCACGTACATTCGCCACTAACACATAAAAAGTTGGTAGATTTGTTTCTAGTCACTTTTTTGAAAAAGAAAAAGTCACCAGAGGATTTGAAAAGCGCAACAGTGCTCATAATGGAGGCACAGATGGGGGTAGCTGTTTTTTTTAAGAAATAGCTCCTTTTATACCCCACAGTGGTAGAGCTACTGACATCACAGTCTCCGAATTAGACCACAGCCACCGAAACCAATGTTAATTCGAAATTCAATGTAGGACCACCATTTATACTTAGGAGGGCGCCACACTGATGATTTTTGACACAAAAGCAGGATTTCAGAAAATATGCACATATTTTTCAAAGGTAATGACCAGAATATGCAAACAGTACTGGAAGACAACCATGTTAATGTATTTGGGGCGAGTTACCATTGATTTGGGGGGGGGGGGATCATCAAAATGTGTCTTGAAAATTTTCAAGTGAAACTGTACTGGCAGGACAAAGAAGCAGAACAGAGGGGCCAGACAATCAGTAAATCATGTATACACTTGAACATGATGAGGTTGTAAACTCAGCTCTCACATACTCAATGAACTTAATATCCATAAATATGGCTATATATGCTTTGTTTGTATTTATTAAACTCTCCCCCAAACTACAAGGTGCTGTTAAATCAGAGATAACTGTGCCAATGTTGACAGTGGAATTACTTGTTTGACACTTTAATAAGACACCCAAGTATGTTTCCTGTCAGATGTTTTTTGTCAACATAGGGCTCGGTTGTAACTATTAAAGTATTTATGCCATCATTTTTCAACAGAAAATCACCTTGCAGTCCTGCCTCCAGCATAATAATCCCCAATTTTAATGTGTGCAGCGTCTTGGGCATTTACTTACCAGAGGGGTGTAATATCTACATGTTGCCAGGATAGAAGAATGAAAGGGCAGTAACATGTCTCACATGTAATTTCCACCTGACAGCTGATGGGTAATTTTCAAGTCAGAGCAGAGCTGGAACAGAGCAACAATTAGAAGAGCACATGATAACTCTATGATATGACTCTTGAAAACCTATTCTGCTGCTGGTATTCTGTAAATCCAGTTGATTGTCACTGAAAACAAACAGCATTGCAGGAGAAGAAAATAGAAATATGGGTCTACACATTATGTTGTAAGATCAAGGCAATTTCAGTAGTTAACAGCTACAGAAATGTCTGTTTGAAGTTTGATCTGTGAAAGATCCTCTGAGACATGAAAGATTCTCTCTCTCTCTCTCTCTCTCTCTCTCTCTCTCTCTCTCTCTCTCTCCATATATATATATATATATATATATATATATATATATATATATATATATATATATATATATATATATATACACACACACACAGTTGAATGAAAAAGTGTTTAACTCATTCCTGATTTCTTTTCTTTTATTGCAGGTTTCTCACTCTTAAGTAGTTCGGGACCTCAAACAAATCTACAAGTTAGGCAAACATAACACAAGTAAACACAAAAAGCAGTTTCTAATGAATAGTATTTAGGGATAAAAAGAATGCAAACTTTTATGACCTTGTTTAACAAAGTGATCCCCCCCATTTAAAGCTTAACTGTGGTTTATCACACCTGAGTTCAACCTATGAGCGGTATGTGTGAATGTGTATACACCATGGACCGCGGAACGCATTTCAAATTGGTCGGGCCCATCAGTCTGGCGCGCATGCGCGAAAAACCCGGATGAAAGTGAACTACCCATTTATTTAACTTTTTTTCTGACGTTCCAGCACACACGCCCCGGATTTATTTCCACTTACAATCATTATATTACAGCTAACACAATATTTACAGAATAAAAATACTTTAAAAAGAAAAGTCAAACTCACCCCTGCTCTAAATATTCCTGAAAAAGTGTGTCTGTCTGCCATTATGCTGGATGAAGTCCTATCCTCAAAGCATCCACTGTGGTCAAAGGATCCCTGTGTGTGGGCGCACATCAAGCTATTTAGTCTTTTCTGGGTCATTGTTGATCTCAGATAGGTCTTGATACGACGGAGGGACGAGAAACACCTCTCAGCACTTGCAGTGGACACAGCCTTAAAGCTAGCTAAGCTAACGAAGCAAACGAAGTAGCGGTCATTTTGTTTACATCACATGACACAATCAGCCAATAGGGTAGTTCACGCGTGACGTCAGCGCTACGTCCGGTCCAGGTCCGGCGTGTAGGCAAAAACAGTACTGTTCTCGTCTACTACATGACAAAACGGGTGATTTAGAGCGTACTTTTACTTCGTTTATTTTTGGAATCTAAACAATGCCTACGACTTGTTGCGCTCCCGGTTGCACACAGAGGCATTCCAAATCATTGGATGTACGTTTCTGTCGTTTACCGAAGGAGGAAGGACGAAGAAAGAAATAATTTCAATGAAAAGAGCGCAGGCAGACACTCCCAATGGATTGGGGGAGCCATCATACTACAACAGAATTTGCAGTCTACACTTCATCTCCGGTAAATACAACTTAATTCTGCTCTAGTCATTGTTCTACTTAAATAGCGGCGGAGGGGAGGTGGTGATCGCTACACGGGCCGGAGAAGCGGCTGCTACAGCAGCAGCAGCCGCTTCTGCGGCTGTCTGGAGCAGTTTCTCTGTCGCGCATGCGCGAAAAACCTGGATGAAAACAAAAGCAGTGAACTACCCTATACATTTTTAGACGGGATGATTTATCGTTTCTCATTGGAGAATGATGCTGCTGCCATAGACTATTGTGCATTTGAAAAAATTGCTATTGAATAATTTAATTTTATTTATATATATTATTTTACATATTTGATCATCAAAAGTAGGTAGGGCCGCGGCCCTACTGGCCCTACCGGTTCCGCGGTCCTTGGTATACACTGTCTTTGTTTTTTTTGTAGAGTTTGTGTGTTGTGTTTGGGGGCACTAGGGTGGGAAGGAGTGAATGAGATTGTGTGTTTTTTTTTTCTCTTTTTTGTTCGTTCACTTGTCAGGTTTGGGTCTGAACTGCTCCCTCTCCCAAAAACATCTCAAGTCTCCGCTAATTGTGGAGGCCTTCCCCCACTGTTCTGCCCCTCTCCGTTGGCTGGTGCCTTGGTTCATTGGTGCATTGGTGGTTCTCAGTGTCTGGGGGCGGGTGCCCAGGCGAGTGCTGGCCTATTCCTGGTGGCTGCTTCTTGGGGCTTGGCCCCCAGCGGCTTGGTCGGGGCTCCCGCCGGGGAGCAGGGCGCCCCTGGTGCCTCGGGTCCCTGAGGCCTATGGCTGGTTCCACTGCAGCGCAGCTGGCTGCTGGCAGAGCCCATGGGCTCATCCCCGTGGCTCCTGGGGGCTTCAGCATTGCGGCGGCTGGGGGATTTCCTTGGGGCTGTCTCTCCTCTTCCCTTGGTGGTGGTGGGGGGGGGGGGGAGATTTCCTGAGTTGGCCCCTCTCGAGCACCTCTACTTTGGGGGTACCTTTGGGCATCTGGGGTTTTGGGTCCCGCGGCCTCGGTGCTCTGGGGGGGGGGGGTATTTAGCTCTTCACAACCACTATTGAGCATTTTTCACATCGATAAACCTCACAGATACAAGTGCACTCTCACAAACAACTACAGGAGCTTGGTTCAAGGTATTTAGAGATTCACTTCCATACAGAAAACATCTATTTTTATCTTTAGCTGCCACATTATGCATGTCATATTAAATAATACTACATATACTTCAGTGATGGTATCATAGTGTTACTTTATTGCATCTGTAATACTGTGTCCGTTGGTTGTGCTGTTCTTTTTACATCTCTCTTTGCATGTGATGAAGCAGACTAATGACGTTTTATGATTCTCTCCCTTTTATCTATTCTTTCTTTCACCTTTTCTCCCTTTTTAGTTTTTCTTTTCCTCTTCTACTTTCTCATTGTGGTGTCCATTTAACATGAAATGCTCCCTGCATGAATTATAATAAAACTATTTACATGTATAAATCAAGCGCAGCACTATGGCGGAAGCCGTACGGTTCCACTTGTGAAAGTAAAATCTGTTGGGCTCTTTTTGGCAGACAACAATTCTTATTGCCACATTGCCAGACATGACACTATGAAAAAAGGAACTAAAAATAAAAAGTTTACTGTAAAGATGATGAGTAGTAGTGGGTGAGGCAGACTAACAGAACCAGACTAGGCTGCTGAATCTTGGCAGAAGGTGCAGACAGGCAGGGATGAGCGGGAGACCAGAGGGCAGGGGAGAAAAACACGGGGAGAAGGTAAGGCCACATCTGGACTGCTAGCAATGGCCCGTGATTGGCAGTTGCAACCAATAAAAGTGGGCTGCAGGGGCTTCCTTAGTCAAATTGTGCATGGTGCATTCAGGCCCATTGGCATCAGAGGGTTGCCTGAGAGAAGAGCAACCAGAAACCTCAGCGAGGCCGCTGAAAAAGCCTCAAGGTGGCTGTGGCTCAAAAGGGGAGACGCATGGAGTAGTGCGCTGCTTGAACACAAACTGGGGCCTGAACAACCCCAGTTGGGTCGCCCAGGTGAGGGTTTCTGGAGATCAAAGACCCAAAACACCCTATGACCCTGGTTCCTTCAGTGAAGATGTGTTCAAGCTGCACCGTCTAGGTGTTTCAAAATCTTAATCAATATATTCATTATAACTACTATTCATTGATGTCAGATTCGACAGATTGGACTCATTTCAAAAATAAATTGACCAGTAAAATCAGTTCAAGGAGATGACATTTTATTAAAATGGTTTTAGATTTCTGCTAGACATTGACAAGTATTTTGATATATTTTATTAGTAATTCTATCTAAAAGCCCAACAAATGTGAAAAGCTTCCCAAATTTTTACAGCCTGCCCATAAGCTATTTTTGTTCCAGCTCAATGTGTTCAAAGGAAGCCTAATTGGGTGGAAACCTGCCTAAAAACTTTCCTTTTTGACAAAGCTTCTAGTCAGAGTGGCTCATGTTACCCTGAGCTATCTCTATAGTTGTGCTGTGATAGGCCTAGGCTGCTGGAGGACATCAGGGTCTAATTTTCTCACTCTACTGATTTCTACTGTTCTTCAGTCTACTGTTCTCCAGTTTTTCATTGCATTACATTGAAATGACTGTTGTCATTTCAGCTTTTAACTTTATATTCTCTCTCTTTTATCTTCATAGTAGGTACACCTGGTCTGGCGTTCTGTTAACTGTGACATCATCCAGAGAAGACGGCTCACCCGCTACTACCATCTAATGTAGAACAGATTACTAGATCAATGTGTGCTTCTGTGCTTTTTTGTCTCTCTTGTTGTGTCTCTGTTCTGTCTTCTGTAACCCCAGTCGGTCGAGGCAGATGACCGTTCATACTGAGCCCGGTTCTGCCGGAGGTTTTTCCTTCCCGTTAATGGGGAGTTTTTCTTCCCACTGTCGCTTCATACTTGCTCAGTATGAGGGATTGCAGCAAAGCCATGGACAATGCAGACAACTCTCCCTGTGGCTCTACGCTTCTCCAGGAGTGAATGCTGCTTGTCGGGACTTTGAAGCAATCAACTGGCTTCCCTTATATGGGGGGGGGGGGGGGGGGGGGCGTGGTTGGGGGCGTAGCTGACTGGATTCCGGGTTCCAAGCCCACGCACCGCCCCCTTTGAGCATGTTCCTGGACTTCAGCATTCAACACCCTCATCCAAGCCCACCTACGCCGCGCCCCCTTTGAGCATGTTCCTGGACTTCAGCATTCAACACCCTCATCCAAGCCCACCTACGCCGCGCCCCCTTTGAGCATGTTCCTGGACTTCAGCGTTCAACACCCTCATCCCACAGCATCTGGTGGAAAAACTGGAACATCTGGGCTTCAGCACACCCCTTCACCACTTCCTCACCTCCTGACCACTGTCAGTCCGGGTCTGACAGACCACCTCTGATGTCATCACCCTCAGCACGGGCTCCCCTTAGGGCTGCGTCCGCAGCCCCCTGTTGTTTACTCTGATGACACACGACTGCACCCCCAGGTTCACCCCAATCACATCATGAAGTTTGCAGATGACACAAACTCATCAACAGCTCAGCTGTGGAGGTGGTTAGCAGCACCAAATTCCTCAGGGTGCACATCACAGACAACCTCACCTGCTCTGTGAACAACACATCTGGTGAGGAGGGCACAGAAGCGCTTGTACTTCCTGCAGAGGATGAGGAGAGCCCACCTGTCCCCGCACATTCTCACAACCTTCTACACAAGTACCATAGAGAGCATTCTGACCAGCTGTCTCTCTGTGTGGTGTGGAGGCGGCAGCACCTTCCGACTGGTGGAAAACAACGGTTGTCAAGCTTCTGAAGTTTGCGCACGACACCACTCTCATGGGATTTATCTCTGATGGTGACGAGTCTGCCTACAGGTGGGAGGGTGACCATCTGGTGACCTGGTGCAGGGAGAACAACTTAGAGCTCAACGCTGTAAAAATAGTGGAGATGGTTGTGGACTTCAGGAAGAACTCAGCCCCAGCTACCCCAACACCCTCTGTGACTATATATAATATATTTCAGTCGTCAGTCAAGTCAAATTATGTTGCGAGTTCAGTTGTTTTTTTTCTTTTCTTTGTTCAGTGGTTCGTGTTGTTACCACTGGCAAGTTCATGTCAGTAAGAAGAATGAAGTTTGTCAATGGAGGTTCAGTTCTGCTTGGGGCACAGGCTCGCCATGTCCTTTCAGAGAGAATCCATGGAATCTGATCCAGTAGTCTGATCCAATTTTTGATCAGCAACAACAAAAAAACCTAGCTTGCTCACGATAATATTATTATTGCATTCAGCTAAATAAACTCACTTTATCAATTTTTACAGCATTGTTTTTTCTTCATTCCTCACATTAACATTGCGATGTTTTACATGCACTTTAAAAAAATGTTCCCAACTCAAAACACCGGAATCATCTTTAACCCATGTAAAACAAAAATATAAAATCCTTTTTAATTATGAAGCTATGACCTGTAATTTAACAAATTACAGCATAGGTTTTTTTAATCCTGTTCCAAGTCTTTGTAAATCATGAGATGAAATACAGTTATCACCTCACCAAAGAGCATGAAATCCTTCTACATCCAATACTCTCCTTCATCATCCATTGTATGGACGAAACCCAGCGCTGAACACAGAGAAATGTCGGACTGGATCAAATACTGCGTGTGTGATGGGTTCAAGTACCTCGCTCAACGTAGGAATTTACACATGTACAGCCTCAAGCTATTTAACTAAGATGTAAACGAGGTTTAAAATGTCTACTGTTTAGTTTGATATTAATGAACAGTCATAATTTTAATTTACATAAAGTATGTTTGAACTAGAAGAATTAACAGTGGGATGTTGATAAACTGACTGTATATTTGTATTGTAGTGCTTAACCATAGATTTACTTCTGAGTCAGTTAGCTTGCAGTTGAATTTATGATTTAGAGACAGGAAGATGCATTCACGGAATGGAAGTCAGCGCAGTTAACGTGGGATTGCGCAATCCCAGGGGAGGCCAAGATCGCTGGCTTGGTGGCGCTTCACTATCAAGCGCCACCAAGGATTTACGTTAAAAATAGTGAAAAGTCTTCGATTTTAAAGAGAATATGATAAAAAAATAAGGAAATTAGATAAAAAAAACAACTATTATTACAAAGGACTGAGTGAATCACAATATATATTATGTTATCATTATTCTATATTTTCTTTCCATGATTGCCTCCCCTGACTGCATGTCACTGCTATCTATAACTATAACCCATAAACTCTGCACAACATTCGCATATTTGCTCATTTTGCATCATTGCATCTCCAACTAGCATTACAAATGCTGTCAAACTCTGTTTCTAAATGCATTCTCGCACAAATGCCCTTTGCACAATCAATTCAGTACATACAAATGGTTTTAAAAATACTTACCTGTACACTGTGACTTTCTCATGCATTGTTCACACTTCAATTGTTTACTTTTAAATCACTGCTGCACCTTATACTGTAATTTAAATTGACTGTAATTTACAAGCTGTATTCTTGCACAAATTGCCCTCTGCACAATCAATTCTGCACATACAAATGTTTTTAAAAAATACACACCTGTACACTGTGTGTACAGGTGTGTATTTTTGAAGTTCTCTCCAAATGTCCGTGTCATGTTGGACTGCACAGATGTTGCTCTGGAGACGCTCTCATCCCTCACCTTACAATCTGAAACGTTCTCAGCCTACAAGAACCACACCACTCTGAAAGGGCTGATCGGAGTTGGTCCCTGTGGGTTGGTGACATTTATTTTAGCATTGTACAAAGGCTGCATCTCAGACAAAGAAATAACAAAGGTCAGTGGAATCCTTCCTCTGCTTGTGCTTGGAGATGAAGTCTTGGCAGATAAAGGATTCCTCATTCAAGACCTCCTTCAAGAAGTTGGAGCCAAACTCATCATTCCACCATTCAGACATCCTGGCCAGTTCAGAAAGAAAGAGACAGAGGAGACCCAGACCATTGCTCGCCTGCGGATCATTGTAGAGCGAGCAATCGCTAGAGTAACGTGCCACCACATCTGGGATTCTCTGGTGCCTCTCACTTTAATAGGAACTGTCAATCAAATCTGGCACAACTGTTGTGTTTTGGCTAATTATTAAGGCACATTTTGTGTTGCTGACTAAGTTAAATTATTTCTGTATGTTAATTGTTGTAGTGCTATGTAAAAAGTTATCTAAATGACTAGACTATCAAAAAAGATATTTAATAAAACACACGAGCAGCATACTGTACCTTTTTTGTATTTTCTTGTTTAAGTGGAATTGCAAGGAAAACAAATCAAGTACAATTTACAAAATCTAAAAAAAACCTTAACCGTTTCATATCTTATAATTGCACACCATACCCTGCTTTAAATTATCCTGCAAATTAATATTTATCAAATCTAAACAATAGTTGCAAAATACTTAAGATAACCTTAAGAAGAAGCAAACTTTAAAACAAGGGTTACAAGACAACTGCACTTCAAACTTTTTTTTTGTAAATTATGACACTGCCTTTTAAAGAAATTTGCACATCTGTGGATGTGTCATTAATACTATGTCTTTATCAGGCGCGGGCAGAGGGGCAGATGGCCTGTGCTAACAACTGCGCGCCGTTATTGCGGAGCGCAATCCGCGCGCTTCGCCTCTTAGACAACCGATTTCATGTGTGTTGGATTGTTAAAGGGAGAAAACCAACTTTTCTCTTTAATAAAGCTAATCAAAACATCACACATGAGCTGTCTTACTGTTAATCACCTTCACTCAATCCTGAGGATTTCCTCAGCTCAGCATCACAGGCACACATGTGCTCTTTCTGCTCTCCTGTTTCCACTGTGCAAACAAAGCAGCAAACAAAATCATATTTTCTACAAAATATCATATCCTGACTGGTTTTACATCTAAAAAAAGCACTCACCAGGATTATGCTTCAACAAAAAACTTTGTTGTCTTGCTTAACAGGTTACAGGACTAAACTCCCACATCTTGTGCCTGTAGAGCACGCTAGCTCTGAGCAGCCAGGAAGAAGCAACGCTAGGTTCATCTGTGGTGCATTCACAGTTAATGGGACAATTCAGTACTCAACAAAAAACGTGTTTTTCTTCAATCAATTAGAAAGAATATATATATATATATATATATATATATATATATATATATAACATTTTAAAATTGATTGAACAAAAACATGTTTCTACTTGAGTATTAAATTTTCCCATGTACTGTGAATGCACCACACAGCGTTGCTCACAGCTTCTGCTTGATCTTTTTTATATTCAATTAACTTTTTAAAATTATGTGTTCTTCTCAAAACTTAAAGCTATCCTGCCTCTTCAAGTTTCTGCTCCACTTAGAAAAATCATGGGATGTGACGTCACATCCTGTGATATGCCCATATATGGGCAAAATGGCCGCCCTTTTCACAGTTCTGGATGGTCAGAGCTCTGGATGGTGAGAGCTGTGACCAGATCATAAAACTCATTAAATCGTTAAAAATCAACGGTTTGCTCTAAAATTCTAAAAAATATTCACATATGTCAAAGAGTGCTTTATCTAACTACGTGATTTTTTAAACGCCCATTGAAAAAAGCGTTTCAGAGAAAAAAAATTATTAATCTTTATAGTCTTGCACATGGGAATTTCAAAGTCTTTTAAATAGTTCAAAATCGCCTGGATTTTTACCAAACTGAAGTCCACGTTTAGTCTGAATGTGCTTTACAAATAGTGGCCATTTTTATTGGGATTGAACAATATTTGTGGAAAATACATTGATTTCTCCATTTTACAAACTTTGAAAAAAACAGTGTGGCACTTTCAAAAACTGGAATACATGCAGTGAGAGAATTGTTGCACCTTATTCAAGGAATACATCCTGAAAATCTGAGCTTGTTACACCACACAAGTGATTTTAGGTGAATTTTTGAAGTTTTCAAGTTTTTTCCACACTTTTTGAAATAGGCCCCGCCCACTCGTTTCAATAAATACCATATTTAATACTTTAGTTAAGGGTAATGTCTGGAAGGGAATGAAGAAGGTTTTATAAAAATCCGATCAGCCATTCTTGCGTAGTAGATTTCTTGAC
Source organism: Fundulus heteroclitus (assembly GCF_011125445.2). Taxonomy (NCBI): domain Eukaryota; kingdom Metazoa; phylum Chordata; class Actinopteri; order Cyprinodontiformes; family Fundulidae; genus Fundulus; species Fundulus heteroclitus. The sequence goes on from NW_023396813.1 coordinate 135,420, forward strand.
ATCACAGCGCCCCCTAGTGATGGATGATCTTCAAACGCGGGTCACATGTGCAAAATCTTATTTGTAGTTTGGGTTATAAAGGACATGTTAAAATCTGTTATGGTTTTACAATAATCAGCAATTACACTTAGAGCTAGCTAGCTAACAATCACTTATTGTAGCGTTACTTTTCGAAAAAGTCAAAATTCAAAAATCTGTCGCGTTAACTTTTTTTATTTGTCCATGACACGCTTATATATAAAGTTTTGCACGGATTGCACAAAAAATGTTGGAGGAGATTAACAAGAAAGGTCCAACCTTTGTAGCCATGTAGCGCGAAAAGTAGCTGGGAAATGAAAGGTGTGCCAATTCCCTTTTTGATGCAGAAACATCTAATAAACAAAGTGCTATCAAGTTTTTGAGTGTGGGACCAGTAGTTTGGTGGTTACAGGCCGAAACGCATTGTCCTTTGTTATAGTGCCACCTAGTTGTTGAGGGGTCTGAATTTCTCGGTTTGAGTAGAGGCGCACATTCTGTACTTAGATACCTGATTCAATAGGTTCGTTATAAATCCGCATGGGCCGCCCGACGCGTTTTAATTCCATAATAATAATGAATAAATGGAAAAACGCACGAAAAACAATAGGGTTCTCTGCTCACAGAGCAGACGAACGGCATAGCCGTTCGCCTGCGCTGCGGGCTTGGAACCCTAATTATCAGATTGTCATCCAGACAATAAGAAAACACTACAGATTATCATTATTCTATCCATGTTGGTCTCATTAGTGAATGAGGCAGAGTTTCATCAATCCTATACCGTCCAACATTTTTCCCTCAGCTGCCACACTTAAAGCACGCAGGGGTTCGTGCTGCGTCTTTACGCTGATCCAGCTGCTGGGCGGTCGACAGCTCTGCTCAGTGTAATGTGTTGACCAGGCGCAGAATCAATTTTAAATCAACTATAACTCGCTGAATATTAAACTAATTTTCATGTTTTTTTTTTGTTTGTTTTTTTTGCTGAAAACTTTAAAACTAAACTAACCTGCTCACTCACTGATTGACTAATGGTGACTTGACTGTTGGTTCCCTGAGGACTGGTAAAAAACCATATGACCACCCACGTTCATCCCAAGCTAAAGTCTATGTGTAAGCAACTAAATTTAAACAAAAATATTAATACAACAAATAAGCAAATAAATACAAATGAACTAAATAATATAAATTCCGAACCATAACAAAAATGGAGAAATAGCTACTACAGCAAGCTTGAATTTTGTTGGTGGACAAAAATACAGGAAAAGAACATTCTTACCAGAAATATTTGTTCATCTTAATTGTGAAACAAGCCCTGATGTAAATAGTCTATCCATTAAAAAAAAATGTCACACAGTGCTGCCGCCTCCGTCGGTTCAGCTTCAACCAGCAGGTTAGGGTTGCAGGTCGATCGTAGTTTCTGCACCGCGACAGTCAATGCGGGGTCTACTCTATGCCTGAGACAACTTTCCAAAATAAAAGAAATGTGTTTGACGTGTATCAACCTATTATTACACATACCAGCTTCAGTTAGTTGAAATAATTTGTTACAGCTTCATGTAATGTTTTTTATTAATCATGTCTGCTGGTGAATATGGAAATATATATTTTCCATATAGATGATGTGGAATTTCTAAATAAAAGTCCTCCAAAATCTTAGGATGCCACCTCGAAAAAAAATCCACTTGTCAACTTTCATCGCTTCTAAATATTCCTCAGTCAACTGCTGTATCATAAGAAAATGCAAGTGTTTGGGAAAGACAGCAACTCAGCCACAAAGTGTTAGGCCACGTAAACTGTCGGAGCAGGGTCAGTGGATGCTAAAGCGCATATAGCGTACAGGTTGCCAACTTTCTGCTAAGTCAAACACTACACGCCTCCAATTTTCAGTTTCAAGTCCCTGGAACTAAGGAGCCAAGCCCCTTAGTTCCAGTGAAAGGAGCTCTGAAAGTTTCAACAGACCAAGACATCTTGGACAATTGCACGCTCTACAACTTTGTGGGAACAGTTTGGAGCTGGCCCCTGCGTCCTCCAACATGGCTAAGCACCAGATGATGCATTAATGTGGTGGACATTGCCATTTATGGGATACACATAAAAACAGGCTCTTCCCGGGTGATGGTGAGGGAACCGCTTACAGCCTTGTTTTCCAGGAAGGAAGGATGTCCAAAAAACAGCGAGGGTTAGTAGGCCTATGTCTTTACAATACAACAGTTAGATTCTGTTTCTTATTACTGTGAATGCAGTTCTTGAGATCCTGTTTCTCTTTATTCTATATTTACTGTGAATGCAGTGGGCATCCTCTTTCGCCTTTTTACTGTTTAAAGTTTGATTCGTCTCTCCTCCTACAGTTTTTCTCCGATTTCAACCATTCAACTTTGAAACTATTCAGCTTCTTCTGGAATCGATGGCTATATCTTTTTGTACTTATATCTTTTCAACTTTTTAAAATATTCAGCTTTTTCTGCAAAATTTCAGCTTTTTTTTCTCCCATAGGAAATGAATGTAATTCACTAAAATTCCGCTCATTTCAGCTGCTTTTTGACAGCTTACTGCTTCAGCCTACTTTTAGTTAAAAACGCCATTCAACTTTTAAAATGTAGTGATATCTTTCAGCTATTATGGTATATTTCAGCTTTTTCATATATTTTACCATTTTCATATACTACCTCCTTAAAATAATTTTGGCTTTTCAAGAAAGTCAGCAAATAACATGCGTTGCTATGGTTGTCAAGGAGGCAGTTATAGAGTGCGCACTCTAGAAATTAAACAAATTCTTCTTCTCCGAACAACTTCTTCTCACTCGCTCAATTTTCAACCTATCGATATAAATTATACATCAAAACGTAGGTATTTTTGTCTGGATTCAGGAAATGTAACCCTCATTGGTGTAGCATTTATAGATTTTTTGCAAATCACCACAGAGCGACACAAACCCAAAACCTCCCCCATTCATTTCCTATGGAGCGGTTTTGAAAAATGACGTCTGAAAATCCAAAACATCACACGTTTTCGCATCGTTGCTACTCCTAAACCGTTTGATGTACAGGTATGGGACTTTCACACATGAATGTCCCAACCCTTCTGGCACTCACAAAAAAGGATTTTTTTGGATAACTGTTACGGTTTTGCCGCAGGAACAATTTGTTCGGGAGTAGCGAATGTGCAAAATCCTGAAAACGCTTTGGACCTCCTTCCCCCCAAATTATCCACTTTTTTTTTTTCATTGTCGCCATGCCTACACCGATTTTTGTACAAACATAAAAATAAGGTTAATGATGTTAGGTTAATTGGCTTCTCCAAATTGTCCTTAGGTGTGAGTGTGTGTGTGAATGGTTGTTTGTCCTGTTTGTTTCTGTGTTGCCCTGCGCCAGACTGGCGACCTGTCCAGGGTGTACCCCGCCTCTCGCCCAGTGGACGCTGGAGATAGGCACCAGCAACCCCCGCGACCCCATGAGGGATAAAGCGGTTCGGAAAATGGATGGATGGATGGCATAAAAATGAGCAACATAGTCCTCAAAAGCCTGCTGATACTCACAGTGAAAGAATTATTTTGATATCTCTTATACTTTTTCAGCTAGAGCAATTTGTTCGGGATTTTTAAAATTCCTTAAAAATCCCCTTTAGATCATAATTTTTACGCCTTTATTAAAATATTTTCAGCAAAAACTTATAGTTTGTCTTGTTTTCCTATCCGTTATGAAATAAACACAGAAAAAATTACGTCTCTACCATTTACGGATCAAAATATATGGAGCGTTGTTTGAGGCAAAGTATTCCATTCTATTCCAATGAGGCAGAGTCTGAGCAAAGTCTCTGCACTTTGGTAGAATGGTCAGCTGCAGGTGTGTGAGTGAGTTTCCATGACGACGGAACTCTGCTGACCAGAGGGACAGGCTCCATTGGGATAAAATGGCAACTTTCGACACCCACTGCAGTGGCTGTGATTAATGTTCAATTAATCTTTTGTTCAGTCTAAGTCTAAGTAAGGGGTATTCAATTAAAACTTAGAAGTCCACTTCAATAATTTTGTATGTATATATGTATGTATCCATATATATCTATATATATGGATACATACATACATCTATATAACTGGAGAACTTTCTGGGGAAAACCTGGTCTGATCCGGAGAGACGGCATCCATCCTACTTTGGAGGGTGCAGCTCTTCTTTCTAGAAATCTGGCCGGATTTATTAGTCCTCCTAAATGCTGACAACCCAGGGTCCAGACCAATTCAATTCAATTCAATTTTATTTATATAGCGCCAAATCATGAAACATGTCATCTCAAGGCACTTTACAAAGTTCAATCATATTATACAGATTGGGTCAGATTATACAGATTGGTCAAAAATGTCCTATATAAGGAAACCAGTTGATTGCATCAAAGTCCCGACAAGCAGCATTCACTCCTGGGGAAGCGTAGAGCCACAGGAAGAGTCATCTGCATTGTACATGGCTTTGCTGCAATCCCTCATACTGAGCAAGCATGAAGCAACAGTGGGAAGAAAAACCACCCATTAACGGGAAGGAAAAACCTCCGGCAGAACCGGGCTCAGTATGAACGGTCATCTGCCTCGACCGACTGGGGTTACAGAAGACAGAACAGAGACACAACAAGAGAAACGAAAAAGCACAGAAGCACACATTGATCTAGTAATCTGTTCTACATTAGATGGTAGTAGCGGGTGAGCCGTCTTCTCTGGATGATGTCACAGTTAACAGAACGCCAGACCAGGTGTACCTACTATGAAGAGAAAAGAGAGAGAACAGAAAGTTAAAGCAGAAATGACAACACATAATGCATAATTGAAGAACAGTAGAACTCAATATAGTGAGAAAATTAGATCCTGATATTCTCCAGTAACCTAAGCCTATAGCAGTAAAACTATAAAGGTAGCTGAGAGTAACATGAGTCACTAGTTATAATTTTTGTCAAAAAGGAAAGTTTTAAGCCTAGTCTTAAAAGTAGACGGGGTGTCTGCCTCACGGACCAAAACTGGGAGTTGGTTCCACAGGAGAGGAGCCTGATAGATAAAGGATCTGCCTCCCATTCTACTTTTAGAGACTCTAGGAACCACCAGCAGACCTGCGGTCTGAGAGCGAAGTGCTCTGTTAGGAACATACGGGGTAATCAGAGCTCTGATATATGATGGAGTTTGATTATTAAGGGCTTTATACGTTAGAAGAAGAATTTTAAATTCTATTCTTGATTTAACAGGAAGCCAATGAAGGGAAGCTAAAATTGCAGAAATATGATCCCTCTTGTTGATTTTCATCAGAACTCTTGCTGCAGCATTTTGGATCAGCTGAAGGCTTTGAACTGCATTTTGTGGACTTCCTGATAGTAAAGAATTACAATAGTCCAGCCTTGAAGTAACAAGTAACCAGGAAGCAGAGCCGTAGTTTAACACACCTCTCTGCAGCTTCTGTACTGTTACCCATCCATTATCCTATTGAGACGGTGTCTTTCCCACGGCCAAAACTTAACAGATAAAAAACTTATCTAAAAGGAACAAATCATAAAAACCTAATAAAAATCAATACGGTTCACCTTGAACCTAAAAATAAAACAATTAAATGTGGTCTATTAAATATAAGGTCTCTCCCTCCAAAGACTTTGTTAGTTAACGAATTGATTTCTGATAAACAGATTGATTTGTTTTGTCTCACAGAAACCTGGCTACAAGAGGACTACGTTAGTATAAATGAGTCAACTCCCTCCAATTATTCAAATTTCCACATTCCCAGATCTGTGGGAAGAGGAGGAGGAGCGGCAACCATCTTTCAGTCTGATTTATTAATTAGTCCCAGGCCAATTAATAACTACAGTTCAAACTGCAAAGCAATAAAACCTCTTCTGTTTGTTGTTTTGTATCGTCCACCAGGCCCTTACACTCAGTTTTTGGATGAGTTGTCAGATTTCTTATCTGATTTGGTGTTAAATACTGATAAGGCTATTATAGTGGGTGATTTTAACATCCATGTTGACACAGAATGTGATAACCTTAGTGTAGCCTTTAAAACTATCCTAGATTCAATTGGTTTTGCTCAAAATGTGCATAAACCGACGCACTCTTGGCTCCATACTTTAGACCTTGTGCTGACATATGGCATTGATTGTGAAGAATTAACAGTATTTCCTCACAACCCTGTCCTATCTGATCATTTTTTAATAACATTTGAGTTTAATCTAACTGAGTTCTCCACCCCCAAAAGAGGGTTCCATTATAGTAGATCTTTATCGGATAATGCTGTATCAAAACTTAAAGAGTCTGTCCCCTTTTTAATATCCTCCGTATTGCAGAAATGCCCTGTAGATGGCAGCAATGTTGTTTCTTCCAATTCACAAATAGATGTCTTTGTAAACGGTATGACTTCGTCATTGCGTTCTGCATTAGACAATGTAGCTCCCTTGAAAAAGAAGGTGATTATTCACAGGAAGCTGGCTCCTTGGTTTAATTCAGAGCTGCGTTCCTTGAAGCACAATGTTAGGAAATTGGAGAGAAAATGGCGCTCTACACACCAAGAGGAATCCTACCTAATCTGGAAGAACAGTCTATTGTTGTATAACAAGACCCTTCGCAGAGTTAGAGCAGCATATTTTTCATCATTAATTGAGGAGAATAAGAATAATCCTAGATTTCTCTTCAGTACAGTTGCCAAACTTACCCAGAGCCACAGCTCTGTTGATCCATCCATTCCCTTAGCTCTTAGCAGTAATGATTTTATGGGATTCTTCATAAATAAAATTGATTCCATTAAAAATAAAATAATTGGCATCCTCCCAAACATGATTACCTCATCCTCAGTAAGTGAGGCAGCATTGGAGGAATCCTTAGAACCTGCGCAGTGTTTGAACTGTTTAGAAGCAGTAGAGCTTTCTGAGCTATCTAAAATTTTAGCTTCATCTAAACCTTCTACCTGTATGTTAGACCCAATCCCAACCAAGTTGTTTAAGGAGGTATTCCCTCTGATCAGTGGTCCTATTTTAGACATGATTAATCTATCCTTGGTAAATGGATATGTACCACAGGCTTTTAAAGTAGCTGTTATTAAACCTTTACTTAAGAAACCATCTCTTGATCAAGATGAGTTAGTAAATTACAGACCTATATCTAATCTTCTTTTCTTATCTAAAATTCTTGAGAAAGTAGTTGCTAATCAACTATGTGAACATTTACAAAGTAATGAGCTACTTGAGGAGTTTCAGTCAGGCTTCAGAGCTCATCATAGCACTGAAACAGCTCTGGTGAAGGTCACCAATGATATTCTCATGGCCTCAGATAATGGACTTGTGTCTATACTTGTCCTGTTAGATCTCAGTGCTGCATTTGATACAGTTGATCACAATATTCTCCTACAAAGACTTGAGCATACTGTAGGGATTAAGGGAAAAGCATTAGGCTGGTTTAAATCTTATCTGTCGGACAGATTCCAGTTTGTTCATGTTAATAATAAATCTTCCTCAAACTCTAGGGTCACTTGTGGAGTACCACAGGGTTCAGTCCTTGGACCAATTCTATTTACTATATATATGCTTCCGATTGGCAAAATTATCAGAGAGCATGGGATTAATTTCCACTGTTATGCTGATGACACTCAGCTATATTTATCCATAAATCCTGATGAATCCAATCAGTTACTTCGACTGCAGTCATGTCTTGATGACATCAAAAGCTGGATGACTTTAAATTTCCTGCATTTAAATTCTGACAAGACAGAAGTTGTAATCTTTGGGCCAGAGTCTTCAAAAAATAAAGTTCTTAATCAATCCCTTAATCTGGATGGCATTAACTTGGCCTCTGGTAATAAAGTTAAAAATCTTGGTGTTGTTTTCGACCAAGACATGTCATTTAAATCCCATATTAAACAGGTTTCCAGAGTTTCCTTTTTTCACCTCCGGAATATCGCCAAAATTAGAAACATTCTGTCCAGGAGTGATGCTGAAAAACTAGTCCATGCATTTGTTACTTCAAGGCTGGACTATTGTAATTCTTTACTATCAGGAAGTCCACAAAATGCAGTTCGAAGTCTTCAGCTGATTCAAAATGCTGCGGCAAGAGTTCTGATGAAAATCAACAAGAGGGATCATATGTCTCCAATTTTAGCTTCCCTTCATTGGCTTCCTGTTAAATCAAGAATAGAATTTAAAATTCTTCTTCTATCGTATAAAGCCCTTAATAATCAAGCTCCATCATATATCAGAGCTCTGATTACCCCGTATGTTCCTAACAGAGCACTTCGCTCTCAGACTGCAGGTCTGCTGGTGGTTCCTAGAGTCTCTAAAAGTAGAATGGGAGGCAGATCCTTTAGCTATCAGGCTCCTCTCCTGTGGAACCAACTCCCAGTTTTGGTCCGTGAGGCAGACACCCTATCTATTTTTAAGACTAATGTTAAAACTTTCCTTTTTGACAAAGCTTATAGTTAGAGTGGCTCATACCCTGAGTTATCTCTATAGTTGTGCTGTGATAGGCCTAGGCTGCTGGAGGACATCAGGGTCTAATTTTCTCACTCTACTGATTTCTACTGTTCTTCAGTCTACTGTTCTCCAGTTTTGCATTGCATTACATTGAAATGACTATCGTCATTTCAGCTTTTAACTTTTTGCTCTCTCTCTTTTTCTTCATAGTAGGTACACCTGGTCTGGCGTTCTGTTAACTGTGACATCATCCAGAGAAGACGGCTCACCCGTTATTACCATCTAATGTAGAACAGATTACTAGATCAATGTGTGCTTCTGTGCTTTTTTGTTTCTCTTGTTGTGTCTCTGTTCTGTCTTCTGTAACCCCAGTCGGTCGAGGCAGATGACCGTTCATACTGAGCCCGGTTCTGCCGGAGGTTTTTCCTTCCCGTTAATGGGTGGTTTTTCTTCCCACTGTTGCTTCATGCTTGCTCAGTATGAGGGATTGCAGCAAAGCCATGTACAATGCAGATGACTCTTCCTGTGGCTCTACGCTTCCCCAGGAGTGAATGCTGCTTGTCGGGACTTTGATGCAATCAACTGGTTTCCTTATATAGGACATTTTTGACCAATCTGTATAATCTGACCCAATCTGTATAATATGATTGAACTTGACTTTGTAAAGTGCCTTGAGATGACATGTTTCATGATTTGCCGCTATATAAATAAAATTGAATTGAATTGAATTGAATTATATAGGACATTTTTGACCAATCTGTATAATCTGACCCAATCTGTATAATATGATTGAACTTGACTTTGTAAAGTGCCTTGAGATGACATGTTTCATGATTTGGCGCTATATAAATAAAAAAAAATTGAATTGAATATATATATATTAATATATATATATATATATATATATATATATATATATATATATATATATTTACACTAATGCTTTAATGTGACGTTGTATGGAATACATTTAAAAATTCCAGCAGAGGACAGGATTTGATCATGGATGGATCTCTACAAACACACACACATATATATCTATCCATCCATCCATCCATCCATTTTTTGACCCGCTTAATTCCTCATGGGGTTGCAGGGCTGCTGGGGCCTATCTCCAGCATATATATATATATATATATATATATATAGGATCACTCTTAACAGACTGTTCCTTCAGAGCCAAATCTGTGTGGAGGTCAACTAACTGCAAGACTCAGAAGTAAATCTATGGTTAAGCACTACAATACAAATATACAGTCAGTTTATCAACATCCCACTGTTAATTCTTCTAGTTCAAACATTACATCGTTGAGCTCTAAGTTGTTCTCCCTGCACCAGGTCACCAGATGGTCACCCTCCCACCTGTAGGCGGACTCGTCACCATCAGAGATAAATCCCATGAGAGTGGTGTCGTGCTCAAACTTCAGAAGCTTGACAACCGTTGTTTTCCACCAGTCGGAAGGTGCTGCCGCCTCCACACCACACAGAGAGAAAGCTGGTCAGAATGCTCTCTATGGTACTTCTGTAGAAGGTTGTGAGAATGTGCGGGGACAGGTGGGCTCTCCTCATCCTCTGCAGGAAGTACAAGCGCTTCTGCGCCCTCTTCACCAGTGACGTGGTGTTCACAGACCAGATGAGGTTGACCGTGATGTGCACCCCAGGGAACTTGGTGCTGCCAACCACCTCCACAGCTGAGCTGTTGATGAGTTTGTGTCATCTGCGAACTTCATAAAATGAAATTCGCAGATGACACAAACACACCCCAGGGTGACTGCACCCCCAGGGTGAACCTGGGGGTGCAGCCGTGTCTCATCAGAGTAAACAGCAAGGGGCTCCGGATGCAGCCCTGAGGGGAGCCCGTGCTGAGGGTGATGACATCAGAGGTAAGGTGACCAGATTTCTAAAATCAAATCTGGGGAAATTTCTTGCTCGTGGATAAAAATCAATACATCTAATCAAGATGAAATTAGGAAACGGGGACAGTAATGGTTTCATTTTTTTTACATGTTTATTAATATTTAAACAATAAAACTCAAGTGTAAAAGACAGGAATGTGCCTCTCCAGACCTTTAATGCATCCTAAGATTAATAAAATCAATAAATAGTGTTATTAATAGAAACTAGAACTGTGTCTCTGGGTTGGGGCAAAGTGGTGGGAGTGGGAGTGGAGGGGTCCAGAGTGGTTAGCAGGGTTTTTCAATTTTGTGGGGCTCAAAGAGCTCTGCCACCCCCTAAGGGGAAAGTGACATGAGGAAAAGAAAAACCAGTAAATACAAACATTTAGCCTGTGGCTGTCTGTGGAGACAGAGTCCCCCAAATTTCAAAAAAGTGCAACAAATACTTATTCTGTTCACGTCTACATACCTATGAGAAATAGGTTTTTCTGCGTTAACATCAAAAAGTAGCAGTCAAGCCCGCTGGTAAAGGATGATATATGTTTCTTACTGCCAACTGACCACATAAGGGTTCTGTGCATCACAAAGCAGATTAATTTCTCCCATAATGGGCTATAAGCACATAGAGCACATAGTGCATAGAGCCTGTTTGTGACAAGACATTGTCCAATGGATTGTGGTGATGTGAGGTAAAACAAAGGCACAGACTTGGAAAACCCCTTGACATGAATGCAAGTGATTGTGTGTGTAGTGCAGCATGAGCATGTATAAACTTACATAAAGTGTGTATAACTACATTATGTGTATGTGTATGGTAGTAGCTGATGTGTGAGTATATTGTTTGATCATATAAGGTGAGTTAACTCCGGTCAGTGAGTCAGCTAACATGAGTTTATCTCTGGTTTCTTCAAGGCGTTTTGTGTCTGAAGAGCCATCAGCCACGGTATCCAGAGATCTGGATAAAATAAGAGGAGAAGAGGATATATTATGTGCAGAACTGAAATTTTTAAAACACAAGAAAAAAAAACTAAACTGCCTCTTTATTGTGCCACAGCTAGGGAAGTGCAGTGAAACTCATGTTCAGTGCAGAGACTCAGAAAGAGGTTATATCCTCAGACAATTGGGCTTCTCAGCTCAAACCTGAGTGTATTATGTCAGAGCTTTATCACTTGAACTTTATTAATACTATAAGTAAATATTTCTCCCTTCTCGTCAATCATTCTTTACATCAATATTCCTATTTTCCTCCACTCTCATTTAATCTCCTTTCTGTCTTCCTATTCTCATCCTTTCACCTCTTGTATCAATCTTACATTATTCTAAAACAGAGACATTATATTTTTAACATCACTTCCAAAAACATTAGATTGTACAACATGAAAATGTCCAATTATTATTATTATTATTATTATTATTATTATTATTATTATTTCCTCTGATTAAATACAAAAAATGCTAATTACCACAATACTAGGAGCTACAGGCAAAAACAACATAATAAATGAACATTAAACAGGCAGTTATCTCTTCCTCCATCGTTCTCAGATCATGTAAATATTTTCTCATTCAGTTTTCCTGTTACTGACTCCTATTTTTTCATGAGGAACTTTCATAAATCAGAACTGAGCAGTAGAAAAGCTAAACCTAAGCCTGGAAGTCTATGCTCATAAATCACAACCATAAATCAGCAAAACAACTTGTAATAACTCTACTAATAACTAACTATCTGAAATATAAACTAAATGTCACCAATCAGTTCTAAAACATCTTCAGACGAACCCTTGTTGATCCCTGGAGAACCAGCGAACCAGATTAGCGCCTTACAAAGAGTTTTCAATCATTCTGTTACATTTTATCTGAGTGTCTTTTACTCATGTGAGCAGCAACTTGTGGTCTTGTCTTACTTTTTATTGATTATTTTTTAACCTGGAAAAAAACAAACATTTCTCACAGGATCAGCTTGATCCAAATAAAATGAATCGATTAACACACTTACCATAACACAGCAGCTCCCCATCAGTTGCCACCAGTTGACGACTTTTCACTTCTTCTTCTTCTGTTTTAAAAGTGGTGCGCTCGTCTTCTTCTTCTTCCTCTTCGTGTTTTAATGGCATCTGACATCCAAAAGGATCATTACCGCCATCTAGTGGTGCGCTCTGTTCCTCGTCTTTATATTATCAGCAGCGCAACCAGCTACCGCAACACATTTTCCCCCTCGGTAAAATCGGGGACATTTCCGGGGACAGCTTTAGCCGGGGACAGGTGGTCCAAAACGGGGACAGTCCCCGGAAAACGGGGACGTCTGGTCACCCTAATCAGAGGTGGTCTGTCAGACCCGGACCGACAGTGGTCAGGAGGTGAGGAAGTGGTGAAGGGGTGTGCTGAAGCCCAGATGTTCCAGTTTTTCCACCAGATGCTGTGGGATGAGGGTGTTGAACGCTGAAGTCCAGGAACATGCTCAAAGGGGGCGGTGCGTGGGCTTGGAACCCGTTAATAACTGCTTGCAGTTCTAGTTGTTATTATTATTATTATTATTTAATTGTCATAATAAAATAAAAACCACAAAACCCAAAAGGTCAACAGTTTCATGATACATCAAGCTTAGGGACTGGCTAATATACAGCAGGTCAAAAAGGCCATATTTTGGCTGCAGTGCTTGCTGTTCTCTTATGAAGAAAAGATCAACTAGTGCACTAAATTCAATAGATGGGTTGAAAATATCCAGTATAAAATAAGTGCTACAAATGTTACAACACTTTTGTTCATATGGCAGCAGAATATTAAAATAAAAGTGCTCTTTACACTACTTTTGAATTCATTCTTGGAGTTTGCGCATACAATGCGATTAATCAGGATTAATCGGGCAAATTATGCGATTTATCGCGATTAAAAATTGTAATCGTTGCCCAGCCCTAATATATATATATATATATATATATATATATATATATATATATATATATATATATATGTTGGAAGAAAGGGAGAAACATTTATGTGTGTATAATTTGTGTGTGTTTTGGTTCTGAATAAATATGTGTAATCTGTCTGAAAGGTCACCAGCATTGTGAACATATGATTAAAATGAGATCTGAGCTGCCTCCTATTCATTTTGACAGGAGCTGTCTGATCTGTGGTCTGAGCCAAGATGGCCGCCCTGTATGCACGTCAGCCTAGCGGCCGGCAGCGTCCAATGGGGCGTCTACGTATATGATGTCTATGACTAAAACCCTAACAAAGAGGAAAAACTGAAAACTAATAGTAAACAAAAGCCAAGTGAAAACTAAACCCTGACATAAAGGATGAGTTTTATGAATACCGGGCTTCTGGAACTTCAACATACTGGCATTATTGAGCTTTTTTGTATATTAGTCAAAGCACTAGCTTTGACATGTGCTAGCCTACCCTCCCTTTGAAAGGTGTGTTTTACATTGCTCACATTCTTTAACAATAGCTGCCTGCTACTCACTCAGAATATTAACAGTGACAACAAAGGAAAAAGTGATGTTCATTAATAAATGGAGAGTCAACACAATTAGGTTGACAGAATTATCACCCAAGAACTAATAATACTTTTATAGAGCATGTTTATGTACCGTAATAATCTGTAATATACAAACATTTACTGTTATTTTTCCTTATGTTTTCTAAAAATATGAAATTGTTTTGGGGAAGTTACTTTTTGTGGAAACAATTATTTGTTTTTTATAAAATTTTTAATTTCTGTTGCACTCATGCTCTTTATTGAAAATGTTACATATTTTTAAGACTGGCCAACATTTTCTTACAGCAAACTGTTATTTGTCTGTTCTACAGAACAAAAAGAAAAACATAACCATACAGGAAATTGTATCGCTGACAGAGAAACATTTGAGAAAAGGAGAAAATTATGATCAACAGGTCTTCTCCAACGATACCTTTTGGTCAAAGGTGTGTGCTGCAATCAACATCCCTAGTGTTGCAAGTCATCGCTACAGGCTTCTCCAATGTTACTGGTTACATAAGGTAAGTATGAATTAGGGCTGGACTAATTATCACATTTGAATTATAAAGGAGGTGTTAGCATCGTGGTTAGAGCAGTGTGCTTGTGCTCTGAGAAGGTTGCAAGTACCCGCTTTGATCCCCATAGCCTGCACTCTGGGTCCCTGAGCAAGACCCTTCACCCCCGATTGCTCCCCAGACACCACACAGTGGCAGCCCACTAATCCCCAAGGGGACGGGTTAGGATGCAGAAGTGCATTTCTCCATTTTGAGATCAATAAAGTTGAATTATTTTTATTATTGCGATTTTTAAGAAACAATTTCTAAATTGCAGAGGTCTGCAATTATTCGCTATGTAACAATTAATGGATCAGCAGGGGCGTATCCAGGATTTTTCAAAGGGCACCTTAGGGACATGGGCTCAACGGTCAAGGGTCACGTCAAGACAATATGAGGCTAAATGAACTTTAGTCTTTCACACTACCCTAATTATTCATCTAAGGGTTTTTTAATTGATAATCACTTTAATGGATGAAAATAAGTGGAATTAGCATGATTACATTATTGTAATTGAAAAAGGATTTTTAAGCCAAAATCTCTTGGATTTTACAGCATGCACAAGTTAAAAAAGTAGTTTGAAGGGAAAAAAAAGTATCCGTAACATTTAATCAAACAAAGATTTTGTTTATTTCCAGAAATTATATTTGTTTAGTAAAATGAAAAAAAAAGACCCAAGTTTGGTATGGTTCAAGTGACAAAGAAGTTTTGAATATATTTTAACGAGATAAACTATGTTGAGAAAAAAAAACTTTAAAGTAAGTTAAACCAATGAACATGTATGGTGAAGTTAAGCCATAAGCCTATAATAGAACTGTAAGACTTGACAAAGAATATTGTTCTCTTCTACAACACCTTCAACTTTATGATGAAGATGATAATGGGTTTATGAATGTCAACCTTCTGGGATGCTTCTGGGCAAATATGTAAATGATTTTGTTGATGTCTAAATGAATGTCCTTGTGAACTTACATAAGTAGCAAATCCACAAACCTTTCCTGTCCCATTGTCGACCTTAGCAAAGTTTTCTCTGCTTTATGGCCCGAGTTAGCACGTTCCACAGAAGCACTCGTAACAGGTAGAACTGACAGAAAGTAAAGAATCATAGAAATGTTTGGGAAGCACTTCACATTTGTTATCCTTAGAATTTCAGGGAGAAAGCTGGGTTTTTCCACTGATGATGACCACTTTGTGTGCCACAACTTCACTTCCTGGTTCAATGTTGATCCTGATAGTGGATCATCTTTATATGCTGTAAACATCTATTTCTCACTCATCGTTCATCATATGCAAGTTGCTTGGCAATATTTTTAAGCCTAGTATGTTTTCATAAAGGAGACGATTCTTAGTTTTAACAATAAAACACATGTGGCATCAACAGGTTTAGACCAGCACACAATAACTATTGTATGCATGTCAATGTCCACTTTTTTAATTTTACACTCTTTTTTCATTACTTTACAAAAACTGTGCAACAAAAAATAAATTTCCATAACTTTCCCATTACTTGAAAAAGTTCTCCTAAAATTGAATTACTTTTAAAACTTTACACAACTTGTGAGAACCCCATGTTTTCTCATTATCAACAATTTCTAGCGACCATTATACCTTTTTTCTGTGGGGAGAATATAAGATTAAGGTTGATACATACTCCAATCTGGAAGGTGGTGGTAATGCACCTAAAAGTTGTTGGCCAACCACCATAAAAAAAATGAGAAGAAGAAAAAGAGGAAGAAGAAGAATCCAAGATGGCGACGACTAGTGTGGCAGAGAGTGATGGATAACTCCATCACTCTGGATTACAAGACCTGAGCTGTGAGCAGTTAGTATTTGGCGTCACAGTGCGTCCTTTCTCCAAAAGGGGGGAGCGCGCCCCCCCCCCGCGCCCCTGCTCAGGTGTGTCCTTTAGGTGTCGTTATATGTTAAGTGGTTTTGCTCCACATGAAAATGAAGAGAGTTGCAGCCGTGAGATAATCAAATTTTATTATTTGTTTGAGAGTGTCTTGATTTGTCTTGGATGAACCCGGACACAGCGCACACACACAAACAGAGCTGGTTTCCAGAGTTTATTGAAGCAGCAGGAAGTGGACGATGAAAGCCAGAGTCATTTTACCAGACGGAGGTTGCAAGGGTACAGGAACTGGCAGATGGGAACAGACCGGAGCAGACAGGACCAGGACCAGGACCAGGACCAGGACCAGGAGACGAGCAGGAAGAGGATAGGCATGGTGTTCAGGAGACTGCAGACGAACCGGTAACCATGGACAAACTGAGGTGAGTTTATATAATGGTGTGAGCAGGTGGAATGAGTCCATGGTGATTGGAGCCTGACAGGTGCTCCTAATCAGGGCTGCACAGGAGACGGAGTGAGAAATGTTCAGAATGCAGCCTTCAGGCTGCATCATGACAGAGAGTTTATATAATCAATATTTTTTTTACCAGAAACTTTCTGAAATCTCACCATAGCATTAAGTAGCGGTAAAACCTTTTAAGACATGGACTTCTTTGTTGGCTGCACTTTATGTTTAACAAGGATTGATGTCCAATTCAACAAGCTATTCTCTTGAATAATAATATTCTGATTAATAAAAACATTACATTTCATTATTAAATAGTCCTTGTTTACAAACATCTTTATCTAAAGACCATTTTTGATGTATTTAGTTAATGCAATGAAAGGTCTTAATTAAGAGAAGAGATTGTAAGGACTTTATTGTTTCTCTCAATAATGTAGTTAGGGAAAATCCCTAGGGATTACTTCAATAGAGTTTCTTGGCAAAGGAAACAGCTGTGGCTTTTAAAATAAATTTCTCTGTGTTAGAAACGTAGTATTTTGATTGGCTTCATAAGTCAGTGTTTTTATGAACAACATTTACTTCCACATAAATCTTAAAAAAACTACACATTTGAAATTCTTTGAGTTAATTTCATTAAGCTTCCCTGTTGAGCTGTCTGTGGTGGCCATTTTGACTCGGGTTGACGCGAAAATTTTATTGATTTTGTTTGATTTGATAAAAACACTGTTCTGTTCTTTGTTTTTTTTTTAAATATAGCTTGACCAGTTTTGTATAGTTCGATAACCAAATTTGACAATGAAAAGATTGTATGAGCAAAAGCCAACTCATTGTCCCTCTAATGTGTTTATTATGTAATTGTTTGTGCAGATACAGTGTGACACATTTGGCAGATGGTTCTATGGTTCCTGAAAGCTATGAGGGAATCCAACTGGAACTGTCCATTGTTTTGTTTGTTTAAAACAAAATTCTGTGTTTATATTATATTTTTGAACATTTTATGGTCACCTTTTTCTATTTCAGTTTTTTTCTGGACCTTGTTTTATTTTGTGTGTGTGTATCTAAATTAATATGTACGTAGTGTGAAAATGTAAACCTCAGCAGTTTGGATAAAGAAGCGTAAAATCTTTTGTTAGGTTGATTTTTTTTTTAATTTTCAATTAAAACGTAAGGGTTAGTAGCAACATTGACAGCAACTCAGGTCAAAGTGACTATATATAGAGATTTTGAAGGGCCTTTATTTTGAAATTCCACTTGAGATGTGGATGAAATTTGTTGAGCAACATCTGGAAGTGTTCTACTGTCAGGCTGAAGTGACAGTATCCCCTGAAAATGTACCGTTTATTAGCAACATTGACAGCAACTTAGGTAAAATTGACTTAATGTAGAGATTTTACATGAGATTGGACATGTATCAACCTACTTTATTCTTCTTGTTTTTCCACACATATCGACTTCAGTTAGTTGATATAACTTCTTACAGCTTCATGTAATATTTTTTCTTATTCAGGTCTGCTGGTGGTTAATACATGTCAAACACATTGCTGTTATTTTGAAAAGTAGTCTCAGGCATTAGTAACCACATCGGAATATGAACAAACAAACCTTTTTTCGTTTCTGTTTAAAAGAGTTTTTGTTTTTGTTACCCGAAATGGAAAATGAAACTCAGATAATTTTTCAAGTTTTACTTTTCCCTTTTTGATAATGAAACACTTTGTGTTTTGATTTTCATTTTTGTATTTTAAAACAAAAATCAAATTGCCATTTGTTTTTGTTTTTTTAATTCCTGTTTCTGAAACAAAAATCAATTGACCAAAAGATACACAGGCCCATCAGGCATTCAGTTCCTGAGACAAAATGATCTTTCAACATGGGGGAAAATACTCATAAACACTGTTAAGGTTTGACAGAACGGACCCACACGCAACCACTCAGAAAGAACGGTTTCTTTTAATTAGAGCAGTAAAGTATTTAAGTACAGCAGGGAGTACGGTTCTCCAGGGTGGAGGGCGCAGGAACGTGGATGGAAACGCGGACCAGGGGGACTACCCAGGCGACCCGGGAACGACTGACTCGAGGCCCAGAGGAGGAGGGCACCGGCCGGCGAGCAACCAACTGGGAAGTGGATGGTGAGCCGCAGTGGCAGCGTCCAGGAGAGGAGAATCGGTCACGAGCCCAGCTGGCTGAAGATCAGCAAGGTGAGTGAACCTGAAAGGAAACACAGAAAAGGGATTAGCGCAAGGGAGAAACACCAGGGAAATATTTTGTCTAGACGCAGGGAGCTCAAGGAGAATCAGCGGCACCAGGATGAATGCAGCAGACGATCCAGTGATGAGTGGTGAGATCGACCGGGTTTTTATCTTGCGTGTGATGATGAGTCTCAGGTGTGAAGGTGGCAGAAGTCGGTGGCTTGGCGGAGGATGGTTCCAGAACGCAGGGGAGAGAACCGTAGGGAGGGGCGAGACATAGGGCCAAAGAAAATAACACAGAAAATGCTGAGATAAACAGAAAGAAAACAGGACACTCACCCCTGCTGTGCTGCCACCGTAACAAAACACGGTCTCAGTTAGCTCAGAATTGACAGGTAAAACGAACTGTCTATTGATGTAGTTAAATGCTGCAGTAAGTACACAAAACATACATGTGCAAAACATACACATTACTGTAAGATAATTAAATAAAATATATTTACAGCATGAACTTATAGGGCTGGACGATAATTCAATACTGATATATCGATTTATTCATGTATATCAATGACAGAAAAAAGCGTCAATAAAAAGTTCAATAGAATAAAATTTTTCCTTCCTTATGCATTTTAGCCGTGTAGGTTAATATTACAGTCATTACACTCTCACAACCAATCACAAACACAGACCCAGGAAATGCTCCGTCACCAACCTCTGCCCCCTTCAAAGGGTTCAGAGAGCACACGTTCTTTTTTTCTTTATTAAAACCTTGGTTTTTAATAAAGTTGATTGAATAAAGGGTTGAGTTTGAATTCAGTGTTTGTGAGTACTGTATCTAAAACTAGGTTGCTAAGCAACAGCAAAAAATGGCCAGGACTGTACATAAAATATATGTTTTCAATTTGTTGATAATTATTGATATCAATTCAATATTTCAATTTTATCGATATGTTATTTTTCCTATATCGTCCAGCCCTATGAACTCATATTTGATCAAGAATGTCCCACCCTGCAGGCACACCTGTAACCATTATTCCCAACAGATCTAAAGTAATGAACCACATCCAAACATCATTTTCAGCAAATGGTCCATTTCCTGTCATTTAGTGTTTAAGCTCATTGCTTCAGTTGACTATTTTTGGATAAAGATAAGGATAACTAGATATTTACCGTTTATAAGCGTAAACCTTCCTCCCTCCAAGAGCTGATGAGATGCATGCTACAGGTGGGCAGATTGATCTTGGTATCGATAATATCGATAGCAACGCTGGTATTGCAATACTGGTAAACAATACTCGTTTAAAAAGATTGACACTCTTTATTCTCTCCCGCATGCACTGACTGCAGCAGATTTACCAAAGTCTCCTTGTCTGTGCCACAGCACTTTGCTGCTCCTCCCCTCTCATCACCGTCTTGCACCGTTACGTGGCTCAGCGGCACCAGCCAATCAGCATGCAGGCTCATCTTGACCTGCCCAGTCAGCTTTATCTCCACTCGCACGCAAACAACTGTGCTGCTGCTCCTCGAAAAACATGGAGGAGAGGGAAGAAGCCCCATTTGTCTATATTTTAATGCCGTAAATGAAACAACAGCAAGCTGTATGGTTTGTAAAAAGGCAGTTAAATACAGTGGAAACGCAACAAATTTATATAAGCACATGAAAAACCATGAGCAAGAAAACATTGCGCTACAGAAACAGAGAGAAGAGACGAGTCTTAGCTCATTGCCTGGCCCCGACAGACCCTCAACCCACAGACAGACATCACTGACAGAGGCGTGTCAGACCTCCAGAGAATATCCAGGTTGATAAGAGTGGTCATCTTCAGCAGCTGTTCATGTTAACTTTCAAAGTAGATATATGTCATACAACAGGGAAATTAATAGAATTAAAGCAACAGGCAAGTGTACACAGCACAAACAAAATTACATAGGGATGAAAGATATAATATCATAAGAGGTGGATTAGGAAAAAAACACTATGAATAGAACATTATTATTCAATTGTAGAAGTAAAGTAAAAATCACAAAAACACTAAAAGGTCAACAGTTTCATGATACATCAAGCTTAAATATAAAAAATATTGTTATCGGTATTGATATCAGTGATACTGACCCTGTGTTTACTTGGTATTGGATCGATTAAACATTTCCAGTATCGGCCCACTTCTAATGCATGCACTGACAGTAAAGTTACTGTTTTTTTTTTTTTTACTACATGTCGACTTCTGGGATCGCTAGTGGGGCAAAAGCGCACTCTAGCGGTGAGAAATTGTAATGTCCCCACATTACAATTTCGGCTACATTAACACGAACAAACTGGAATTTGTCAGATAAATAAGATTTAAACCAGCCTAATACTTTTCCCTTTGTCTCTGCTATGGAGGACCAAGTCTTCCATATTTAAAAATAAATACAGAAATAAATAAATGCTCAATAAATAAATAAGCATACAATTAATTGCCACCAAAAATACAATAAACAAATAAATGTAGGAAGAAATTAAATTATACAGTGAGACATAAATGTATATATCTCTTTTAATTACCTTATTTATTTATTCGCCTTTGTAATAATTACCTTATTTATTTATTGTCCATTATAATCTTCAACTTTATTTATTAATTACTTTTTTAAGTATTTATTTATGTGCATGTTATAATATTTTTGTCTGTTTTAGTCTTCCTTTGTATGTTTTTACCCTATATATTTCTGTGATGCTATTTATTTCTGCCTGTCGTTTTTACATTTCTGCCTGTCCTTTTTACATTTCTGTATGCATTTCTGCCTCATTATGCAAATGAGGAGGGGCTGTGTCTTAAGGGCTCAACTTCTGCCCATTGGTTGGTTAGCATTTTACTGCATCGGTCAAATCTACATGGCTTTTCCCCGCACTAAAGCATTTTTTAGTAATGTCAAACTCAGCAGGCAGACGTTCAGTGTCCGAACTCTTAAGAAAAGCTGCTAATAGACTGGAAGAATTAGAACGCTGTACGCAGGGTCCAAAATTAACACTCGCCAGACAGCAAATGCGAGTAAATTTCCTGTTTGGCGAGTGAATTTCAGAGGGCTAGCTGCCACATGGCGAGTAAATCTTTGTGCTAAATAAAAAAAAATAACATAAAAATAACGAAGCCCATCTGGGCTGCGGGTGACTCGTTCACAGTTCTGTCCATCCAGAGCTCAGTCTAGACCCGCCTTCTACGGAGCTGGTTCAGCTTCTTCACATCTTATTTGTGCTGCAGGTAACAGAGCAGCAGAAAGAGCGATCAGAGTCATGATTTTTTTGAGCGGCTCCCAGATGAAGCCTTCATTCAGAACCGGTCATGGCCGCACGCTGGATCAGAAAACAGTTCTGCTAACCAGATGCATTCTAAAACGCCCATTAGTTTGTTTATAAGTTTCGTTCTTATTTATCCTGCATTTTTTTTAACTACCTGCGCTGTGTCTGCTCTACTCTCCTCCCTTCCCTCGGAACCAGGGGCTTTTATCAGCGGCCAGCCTTCAAAACGTGAATCATTACGTTTAATGTCCTTCCACTCGTACCAATTAAAATCAAATAGGAGAGTCAGTAGCTGTGTTTCATGCTCTTTTGTTTTTGTTTGGCCAAAACAACGTGCAAAGCTTGTGACGATCACTGGAAGATAGCGGATTCCAGTAGAATCGTAAATTAATTCAAATATTTTAAGTCGGCGACCTCCTGCGTAGAAATACAGGGAGTTGGTTTGGCACACACTGGGACCAGCGAGGAATCAAAGCATGTGCTACGTGGGGAAAGCCCAACGTGAGAACAGCTGTGTGTCTTCCCACTTTGGTGGTTCGCCAGTGAAGAAGGCTGAGATGAGAGCGCAAGGCTCTTTTATAGTAATTTCATGGCAACGAGATAAGGTTTCCATGGTGTTGGTCAGAGCGGCTGTGTTGCATGCTGGGAGCAGGAGTCTGTCACGTCATAAAATGGCATAACACATGGATGTCTCATGGTGCTTTCTATATGTCTCTGTCATTATTGTAAAATTCTGCTTTTGTCTAAAACCGTCTGTGTGGTGCCTTCCTAAGGTTTATGGTGTGTCTTGCACTGAATTTCAAATCAGTATAGCTATTGGTTGAAATGATTTTGTGACATTAACAACAAAAACTCATTGTCTGTGTCTGAATCAGATGAGGCAAGCAAGAAGGTGGACATCTTCCTCTTCTTTAGAGGCGCTTCCCCTGTTGTTTCAGCACCCTGGATCTGGACATTTCTATCCTCTCTGAGCAGGTTGTTTAAAGAACTCCACACTTCACCTCTCTCAGATTTAGGCAGGCATTTTAAATCCCTAAATCTGGGATCAAATGCAGTAACAATCTAGATCAATGTGTGCTTCTGTGCTTTTTTGTCTCTCTTGTTGTGTCTCTGCTCTGTCTTCTGTAACCCCAGTCGGTCGAGGCAGATGACCGTTCATACTGAGCCCGGTTCTGCCGGAGGTTTTCCTTCCCGTTAATGGGGAGTTTTTCTTCCCACTGTCGCTTCATGCTTGCTCAGCATGAGGGATTGCAGCAAAGCCATGGACAATGCAGACGACTCTCCCTGTAGCTCTACGCTTCTCCAGGAGTGAATGCTGCTTGTCGGGACTTTGATGCAATCAACTGGTTTCCTTATATAGGACATTTTTGACCAATCTGTATAATCTGACCCAATCTGTATAATATGATTGAACTTGATTTTGTAAAGTGCCTTGAGATGACATGTTTCATGATTTGGCGCTATTTAAATAAAATTGAATTGAATTGAATTGAATAGAGCCAGGTGAGATTGGAGTTCTCTTTTCGTTGAGTGAGGTCTTTACAAAAGGCCTTTTTAAATTACACAGTATCATGTGTTGACCATATCATCATCTGAAGGCTTCATGACTCTGAACAGGTGATAGAAGGTAGGCAAAACCACAGGACAGGAGATGTACTGTTGCGCACCCAGGATTTCAGTGACATACCTGTGAAGATAAGATAAGATAAGAGATAAGATAAGCTTAATTGATCTCACAGTGGAGAAATTCACTTGTCCCATCGGCTCAATAGTCAAAAGTCAGAAGAAGGTGTCAAAGTAGGTAAGTAGAATCAGTTAGATACAGTTATACAGCTATATACAATATACAATTCTGTACACTCCTATGTATAAATATGTTATTGCACATATGTTATTATACAGTTTATACAGGACTATTGCACAGGCTTATTGCACAGTTTATACAGGATTATTGCACAGGCTTAATGCACGGATTATAGCACCTTGTTTAAATAGCTTATTGCACATAAGTTATTACAGTTATTGTTGCAGCTATGGTGCATGGTTGCAGTCGTTACTCTAATAGTTATACTTATAAAGCAGCGAGTATGATCAGGTAGCAGCAGGAATGCATGACCCTTATAACATAATAATATAACACAATAATAATAATAAAAATAATAATAATATAATAATAATAATAAACACAGCACATTATTGCACGTAGTTACTGCAAAACACTTGTTACAGTAATTGTGACAGTTATACAGTTATATGTATAGTCCAGAGATTAAATTTACATGAGTTGCATATTGTACATTAGTTATTGCATGTTACTTATAACGGTTATGGTCACAGTTACAGTGCAGCATTGTATAATCTGGTAGCAGCAGGAATGAATGACCTGCGGTAGCGCTCCTTTTTACAGACAGGATGTTTTAGTCTGGCACTAAAGGAGCTGCTCAGTTCCTCTACAGTCTGGTGCAGGGGGTGGAAGGTGTTGTCCATGATGGATGTGAACTTGGACAACACCCTCCTCTCAGCTACTTCCTCCACAGAGTCCAGAGAGCAGCCCAGGACAAAAGTCGCCTTCCTCACCAGCTTATTCAGTCTCTTTCTGTCCCGCTCTGTGCTGCCAGGAGCCCAGCAGACGACAGCGTAGAGGAGGGCTGAGGCCACCACAGAGTCATAGAAGGTCTTAAGCAGAGGCCTGCTCACTCCAAAGGACCTCAGCCTCCTCAGGAGGTGGAGGCGGCTCTGGCCCTTCTTATACAGGGCGTCGGTGTTATGTGTCCAGTCCAGCTTATTGCTGACGTGAACACCCAGGTATCTGAAACTCTCCACAGTTTCTATGTCCTGCCCCTGGATGTTCACAGGTGAGTGAGGTGGGGGTCTTCTCCTGAAGTCGATCACCATCTCCTTGGTCTTACTGGTGTTAAAGCACAGATGGTTCTTCTCACACCAGTCCACAAAGTCCATGATGACCGACCGGTACTCCAGCTCGTTCCCCTCAGACACACAGCCCACAATGGCCGAGTCATCAGAGAACTTCTGAAGGTGGCAGCTGTCCGTGTTGTAGGTGAAGTCCGAGGTGTAAAGGGTGAAAAGAAACGGAGACAGAACGGTGCCCTGGGGGGCCCCGGTGCTGCAGAGTGCCACCTCTGACTGACAGTCGTTTAGCCGCACGTGCTGAGGGCAGTCAGTGAGGTAGTCGATGGTCCAGTCAGCTAGATGTTTGTCCACCCCAGCGTCCTCCAGCTTCCCCCTCAGCAGCACCGGTCTGATGGTGTTGGTGCTGGAGAAGTAAAAGAACATGACTCTCACAGCGCTCCCGGTGGTCTCCAGGTGGGTGAGCGCCCGCTGCAGCAGGTAGATGATGGCATCCTCTACTCCGATGTTGGGCCGGTAGGCAAACTGCAGCGGGTCCAGGGTGGGGCTCACCACGGTGCGCAGGTGAGCTAGGATGAGGCGCTCCGTGGTCTTCATCAGGTGGCAGGTCAGGGTGACTGGTCTGAAGTGGGCCGGTTCCCTGGCGTGCAGCGTTTTGGGAACTGGCACCACACAGGAGGTCTTCCACAGGGTGGGCACCACCCCCAGACTGAGGCTCAGGTTGTAGATGTAGCTGAGGACCTTGCAGAGCTCATCTGCACAGGCCCTCAGTAGCCTGGGGGGGATGTCGTCCGGTCCTGAGGCTTTCCTTTGTTTCAGCCTCATCAGCTGATCTCTCACCAGCATTGGTGAGACTGTGAGGGGGGAGGGAGGCAGGGCCGGAGGTGTGGATGGCTCTGGTGTTGGTGATGGTGACAGCAGGGGGGAGGGGAGGTCTCTGGATGGCTGGTCGTTGGAGTCGTGTTGAGAGTTTAGGGCAGGGAGGGGTCCGGTGTTAGGGGACTCGAAACGGGTGAAGAACCTGTTAAGTTCATCTGCAGACTTGGTGTCACCGTCTGCAGCCCTGCTGGTCTTTTGCCCAAAGCCAGACATGTTCTTCAGGCCTCTCCACACATCTCTGACGTTGTTCTGTGCCAGCTGTTCCTCCATCTTCTTCCCATAATCCTTCTTTGCCTCCCTGATCCTTTACTGGAGCTCCCGCTGGACTCTACGCTGCTCCTCTCTGTCCCCTGAGTGGAAAGCCCTCTTCTTCTGGTTCAGGAGGACTTTCAGCTCAGGGGTCACCCAGGGGTGGTTGTTGTCAAAGCACCGTAGCCGTCGTGTAGGCACAATGCTCTCCACACAGAAGTTCATGTAGTCGGTGATACATTCGGTCAGGCTGTTGATGTCATCACCATGAGAGCTCTGGAACATGCTCCAGTCTGTGGTTCTGAAAAAATCTCTAATTCTCTCAGTTGCCTCATCTGACCAGATTTTCACCGACTTCTTCTGTGCTAATGTCCTTCTCACCAGTGGAGTGTAATGGGGGAGCAGGGAGATAAGATTGTGATCCGAGCGACCGAGTGGGGGGAGGGGGGCGGAGGTGTAGGCGTCCTTAACGTTTGCATAGAAGAGGTCCAGCGTCTGTCTGCAGCTTGTTGACGACTCCGTGGATCTTTTCACACGCAACAGCTGCGTCAGCAGAGGGTGGAATGTAGACGGCGAGCGCGATAACGTGGCTGAACTCACGCGGCAAATAAAAGGGTCTTAGGCTCGTCACTAATATCTCCACATCCAGGCAGCATATCTGTTGCTTCTTATGTGCGTGCGCTGGATTGCACCAGCGTTCATTAACAAATATCGCCAGCCCTCCTCCTCTCTTTTTTCCGCTCTCCGCCAAGTTTCTGTCCGCGCGGATGAGCTTGAAGCCAGTTTGGTTGATCTCAGAATCTCGGACATTTTCACTCAACCAAGTCTCAGTGAAGCACATAAATTAATAACAACTCTTAATTTATATTAAGCAAGCCACTGAAAAATATTATTTCTGTCTTTGTCCTAAAAATATACAAAAACATACATATTGTCAAATATTAACACTGCTTAATTGGGTCAAAGGCAAGGTTTCCAGGGCTAATCTTTTCCCCAGGGTGGAAATCATTGATTTCATGATGAAAAGTATGGGCCTAAAATCATGACATGACTGAAACATCATTAGTTGAACTTTGTAGTCTAACTGTTTTTAATATTTGCTTTTAATTTCTATTTTCTAATGTTTTGTTTTGTTTCTCCAACTTGCTTTTATTCAGTTTTATTTTCCTATGTTTTAATCATGTAAAGCGCTTTGCATTGTCTTTGTACTGAAATGTACTATACAAATAAATTTGCCTTGCCTTGCCTTGCCTTAATTGACCCACTGAATTAACTCATCATGCTAATATTTCAATCTGAAAAACTCACAAAGAAAGAAAATGCAATTAGAAGAATTTATTGATACAATAATTTAAACTTTGGCGCTCACACCTTGGCAGGAAACATAAACACTGATTTATACTTTAATATCGATAAGCAGATGTATTAAAATAGGGATATTTCCCCCAGGCCTGAAACTGGTGGTGGAGTTTAGATAGATGAAGTTGGTTAATCCATAGAGGCTAGTTTGCAAGGTAACTGCTTGAGTTAAATGTCAAACTTGGATAAACAAAGTTTGCATGAACTGTCCATGATGAGCAAGCATGAAGCGACTGTGGAGAGAAAAAAACTCCCCTTTGGGAAGAAACCTCTGGCAGAAACAGGCTGAACATGGCGGTCTTCTGCCGGACCATTTTAAGAGTGACAGGGAACTCCATGAGAGTCCAGGAGGAACTACACTCTGGAAAGGGCGAGGTTGAAGGAGCATCGAGGAAAAGTAAGATGGAGCTTGCTACAATGGTGGAGAAGGTGATGGAGGTGGGTTGAAATGGTCGTCTGAATCGAAATCCGACATGGTGCAACGGTTCTTGCACTTGCTGAAAAGCAGGCTGAGAGATGATTTGGAGTTGCTTTTAAGGTGAACACTGGATGATGATTGGGCTTTGAGGGGGTATGGGGGGGTATGGCTCGAAGCGGATTGGCTGCATCGGAGGCGGACCAGCCTCCGATTGGATGGGAGTAAGCAAGAGTTTCTTCAGTTGAATTTCCACCTTTAGCTTCATATTACACTGAAACACAAATAATAAAAACGTACCTGCAAGGTTCAAGTAGCTCCTCCAACTTATTCAGCTTTGCAAGCTCAGCTTCTCTAATCATGAGAATTTTACTCTTTTGTTGTGACAGGCGTATTGCCCATTTGCTTTGTTGGATCCTTTTGATCATGTGTAAAGTGGTGTTCCATCGAGTGGGCAGGTCTTGAATCGGGGATTCTTCTTTTTGTTTCTGTGCAACTGGCTGTTGATTCAACAATCTAGCATTAAATGGGCCATGCTTAAAGTGACCAACAATTTTTCGACATTTGGTTAAAGCAGCGTCAAATCCACTGTCACCCAGTGACATGGTGATTGCTCTCTGTAAAGAGTGTGGTGTGCCATGCAAGGCAGGTGTTCATATGGAAGGGGTCTTGCAGCTGCTGTCTTATTTCGAGCACTGTCTGTCCAAAGCATTGTTACCTTTTTGTCTCTGTTCCATTCTTATGCGACAGTGTGGAAGTGCTGCACACACGCCTCTGCATAGTGCCGTTCGGTAGACTTACTCACAGTTTAATGTACCAACAAAGACTCTCTGAGAAGCTAAAAAATCTAAAAATCTAAAAAGACATTAGCATGTGAGAGACTGAGCAATAGTTTTTCATCGGATCAAGAATCTGTTGGAATCAGTAGCATGTTTGTAAACAGACTATGAACTGGGCTGGTGCTTTCAGCAGGTTTCAGCAGGCCCTTACAGCTTTGTTTTTAAAAGGCTGAAACACATCAAACAGTCTGATCCATCCAACCCGACATTCACATCTGTACACATTTTTTTCTTTACCTACTGACTGTGTAATTATTCACCTAAGTGTATATGTACCGTGAAAACGAGAATACTGAGAATTTTTAAAGTTACTTTTCCAATTCATGAGAGTTTCCTTAGCTACAGATAGGGCAGTGAAAGCCAGGCAAACATTGTTTTTTCAAAGTGCTATCAACCAAGTTACTCAGCAAGCAAACTGAGGGAGAAAGTGAAATATTACATCTCACTTTGACAAGTCTTCACATATCTGGCCCCAGATCCTCTGAACAGGTGTACATAACCACAGACCATGAATGTAATTGTCAGGATTATTGTCTGTACACTGTGAGAAGATATTAGACTGTGCAAAACCCATCGTAAATAATCTTTGGCCTGTATAGTCTACTCTATGAAGAAGTTGGTATTGTTGTAGTTGTAAGTTTGGGATTCTTGTCATTTTGAAAGTTAAAACATATTTCAGACCAGGGGTTTTGTTCAAAGCTGACTGATAAATACTGCTCCCATTTCATAATGGAAGATATATTGCATCATCAGTGTTGGGTAAGTTACTTTAAAAATGTAATCCGTTACAGTTACAAGTTACTTTGTTTAAAATGTAATTGTAGTGTAACTTTTTCGATTACTTTTAAAAAGTAATGTAACTAATTACTTTTGATTACTTTTTGATTACTTTAAGGTTTTAATGAGTATTGACCCATGTTCAACATTTAATTTTTGAGAACTGAATGTGAACCTTAAAAAAGCGGAATTGGGAATTGACACTTGTATGACTATTCCTGTATATCCATCAGTAGTTAGAGGACAAGAGTCAGCAAATACAAATTCAGCCCTGTAAAACAATGACAGCACAATTGTTGCTGTATGATCTGAAGCCCCATTTGGAGCTTTTAAACAGGCTTTGAAAAACTTTGATAATTTGCTGCTGTAATATTATAGATTTTTTTAGAATAAAAAGCTAGCAGATGTGCATAATCAAAAATAACAGAAATACAATTATAGAGCATTCAGTATTGTAAGAAAGCCCACACTGTTTCTGGATAAATACATTATTGTATGAGTTAAGTTCTGTTCCGTTTTCTGCCTTTTTCGTTGTAAAACTGAAATGTCCCATGCTCCTGAATTCACCATAGCTTTCCGACGCTCACGAACGCAACACTGTGAACGCTGAGCTGTGTGTAGACACGCATTTGATTTTCCGCTTAAGATAAAGTTTTGCAGTTTCACAACACACGTCGGCTCTCACGGGTTATTGTTGTGTGTGAATAACAAGAGGTGGCTTGAAGGCTTGAAGGCTGTCATTTTTGATGCGCTGCTTGAGCTGAAATAAAACCGTGAAACGTCCGCTCGCTTGCTGTTCTTTCAGAAGGCTCCACCAGCACAGGATGGATCATCAGAGTGATACAGACAAGGAGCCGTAGCGGGAAACGGCGATACAGGGCGCGAAGCAATAAAAATATTACATATTTCACAAAGGTTTTTCTTTATAATTTTTAATAAAATGTAACTAAATTTGTAATTCTTAATATTTTCGGAAGTAACTGTAACTGAATTACATATTTCCTCAATGTAATTGTAACAAATTACAGTTACTCTTTTTTTGTAATTAAATTACGTAACGTCGTTACATGTAATCCGTTACTCCCCAACACTGTGCATCATATAGTTTAGACAATGTTCTGCATAATTTAGAAAATAATTTTATTATTTTTTGGGAGGTTAGATCAAGGAACAATTAATGGCATTTGGAAACAAAGCAAACAAACCTGAGTCAAACAACCATTCACGCACCCACTCACACCTAAGGACCAGGGCAGTCAAACTTTTTTACAGTAGCAGGCCACACACTATCAGGTAGGAGGGTGCACTTATGCCAGTGCCCGAGCCCCGGAGGGGAGAATTTTGAAAAATAGAGTCTCCCTGATGTATTTTGGAAGCTTTCAAGACAGGTGATTGTTTAAAGAATAGAGTCAGAGTGCATGTTTCAAATTGAATAAAAGGCAAAAAATGTGAATGATCAATCCTTCAAAAACAACCTTTGATTTTTATTATTATTCTTAAAACATATTTTTTCACATGATGTTATCATCATGTTTTAACAAGGTAAGGTAATCTCCATTTGCATAAAATTAGTTTAATTTGAATTACTAGCACCACTTAAAACAGATCAGATTAGGTGAGGTCTATTCATCTTATTATTATTATTATTCACAGTTCTCTTCTAAAAATGATCGTAACAAAATCCGATTTTTATGATAAAAATACAGGGTTGGAATTTGAAATTGAATTTACATGTTGAATTTATTTCAGTCAAATCGCTCTTTCGAAATCTCTTATCTCAGTTTAATTTCACTTGCACTCATCACACACACACAATATCATATCATCGGCGAGGATTCTAGAGACGAACACAAAATGCATCCCCTGAAAAACGTTGATAATTTGCTGCTTTTATACTATATGTAATATTATAGATTTTTCAGAATCAAAAGCTAACAGATGTGCATAATCAAAAAATATCAGAAATACAATTATAGAGCATTCAGTATTGTAAGAAAGCCCACACTGTTTCTGGATAAATACATTACTGTATAAGTTAAGTTCTATTCCGTTTTATGCCTCTTTCCTTGTAAGTTTGAAATGTCCCATGCTCCTGAATGCACCATAGCTTTCTGACGCTCGCGAAGGCATCACACTGGTCTATGAACGCTGAGCTGTGTAGATGCACGTTTTATCTTCCGCTTAAGAAAAAGCTTTGCCGGGGAGTGGTGGCCTAGTGGTTAGAGCAGCGCGCTTGCACTCAGAGAAGGATGCAAGTACCCGGTTCGATCCCCAGCGCCTGCACTCTGGGTCCCTGAGCAAGACCCTTAACCCCAGAACGCTCCCCGGGCGCCGCACATGGCAGCCCACTGCTCCCCAAGGGTGATGGGTTAAAAGCAGAGAACACATTTCGTTGTAATGTATGTTTCTATGTATGTTTCATTGACAATAAAGATGATTACTTACTACAGTTTCAAAACTCATGTCGGCTCTCACGGTTTATTGTTGTATGTGAATAAGAAGAGAACACAACACATAAATCAGCCGTACCTCGGATAAAAACTTTGGATTTAATGTTGTTCATAACACCCGTAGCCCTGCGACAGACTGGCGACCTGTCCAGGTGAACCCCGCCTCTCGCCCGGTGAACGCTGGAAATAGGCACTACCATATTGTATATTTAATCTATTAAATGAGATAAACTTCTTGCAAATATATGTTCCAGGTATTCAATACCTTTACTGTTCCAGTAAGGAAAGGTTATATTTTAAAAAAGTATTTTCGTAGGATGTCAGGATTATTCCAGATAGGTAAGGCAAGGCAAGGCAAGGCAAATTTATTTATATAGCACAATTCAGTACAGAGACAATGCAAAGTGTTTTACATGATTAAAATATAGCAAAATAAAACAGAATAAAAGCAAGTAGGGATAGTGTAGAAACAAAAAAGAACATTTGAAAACAGTAAAACATTTTAACTTGAACATTCAAAGGCAATTCTAAACAAATGTGTTTTTAATCTCGATTTAAAGGAACTCAGGCTTTCCACACTTTTACAGTTTTCTGGAAGTTTGTTCCAGATCAGTGGAGTGTAGGAACTAAATGCTGCTTCTCCATGTTTAGTTCTGGTTCTAGGTATGCAGAGTAGGCTGGAGCCAGAAGACCTGAGTGGTCTGGAGGGTTTATACGCTGATAACAAGTCTGTGATGGATTTAGGAGCTAAGCCATTCAGGGATTTATAGACTAACAGAAGTATTTTAAAGTCTATTCTCTGAGATACAGGGAGCCAGTGTAAGGACTTTAGAACTGGTGTTATGTGCTCTACTTTCTTAGTCTTAGTGAGGACGCGGGCAGCAGCGTTCTGGATCAGCTGCAGCTGTCTGATCCACTTTTTAGGCAGACCTGTAAAAACACCGTTGCAGTAATCAATTCTACTAAAAATAAACGCATGGATTAGTTTTTCCAGATCCTGCTGAGACATCAGTCCTTTAATCCTAGAAATGTTCTTCAGGTGGTAGAAAGCTGACCTTGTAATTGTCTTTAGGTGCTTTTGGAGGTTCAGGTCTGAGTCCATCACTACACCCAGGTTTCAGGCCTGATCAGTGGTTTTTAGGTGAAGCGACTGAAGCTGTGTGCTAACTTTTGATCTTTCCTCTATTGGTCCAAATATTATTACTTCTGTTTTGTTTTTGTTCAACTGAAGAAAATTTTGACACATCCATGCATTGATTTCTTCTAGGCATTTACTCAGTGCTTGAATTGGTTCATAGTCACCTGGTGACATGGTGATGTAGAGCTGTGTGTCGTCTGCATAGTTATGGTAGCTGATGTTGTTATTTTTTATTATCTGGGCTAGAGGGAGCATGTAGATATTGAAGAGGAGGGGACCCAGGATGGACCCTTGGGGAACCCCACATGTGATTTTTGTAATCTTTGATGTAAAGTTACCTACTGATACAAAAAAGTCCCTGTCCTTTAAGTAGGATTTAAACCAGTGGAGAGCTGTAGCAGAGAGGCCGACCCAGTTCTCCAGGCGCTCTAACAGAATGGAGTGATCGACAGTATCAAATGCTGCACTGAGGTCCAATAGTACCAGCACGGTGGTTCTTCCATAGTCTGTATTTATATGGATGTCATTAAACACTTTGATAAGGGCGGTCTCTGTACTGTGGTGAGCGCGGAAACCTGACTGGAAAACGTCAAAGCGGCTGGTCGTTGTTAAGAAGGTGTTTAATTGTTGAAATACAGCTTTTTCAATAATCTTACTGATAAAGGGGAGGTTTGAGATGGGCCTGTAGTTCTGGAGTAGAAGTTTGTCTAAATTGTTCTTTTTCAGCAGTGGTTTGATAATTGCTGTTTTTAGGGACTGGGGGAAAACACCTGACAGAAGGGACGTGTTTATTATCTGAGTCAAATCAGACGCTATGCCAGGAAAAACTTTTTTAAAGAAAGCTGTGGGTAGAACATCAAGGCAGCTGGAGGAGGAACTTAGCTGCTGAATGATCTGCTCTAAGCTTTTGTGGTTTATTTCGCTGAAATGGGACATTTTGTCAGAAATAGTTATAGTAATTATAGTAATAGCTATAGTAATAGTAATAGTTATAGTAATAGCCCTGGTGGAGTGGAGTTCTGAAGCCACGGACACAGGAGGATTTGTTAGCCTGTCAACTGTGGAAAATAAGACACGAGCATTATTAATGTTTTTCTTGATGATCTCAGAGAAGAAAGATTCTCTTGCATTTTTCAGTTGTAAGTTATATCTGTAAAGTCTCTCTTTATAGATGTCGTAGTGAACTAGGAGTCTATTCTTTCTCCACCTGCGTTCAGCTTTTCCACATTCCCTTTTTTCACCTCTAACTGATGGAGCATTTCTCCAAGGAGATTTTTTCTTCCCGGAAACAACTTTCACTTTAACTGGAGCAATGCAGTTAATGATGTCTGAGACTTTAGACTGAAAGTTATCTACTAGCTCATCAGCTGAGTTGCAGCCCAAGGTTGAAGTAGCAGAGTAAGCTTGAATAAAAGTTTCCGCGGCATTGTCCTTAAAGGTGCGTTTTCTTACGATGTCCCTTTGGCTAAATGAGTCGCTGGTAATTATGCTTTCAAAGGTAACAGAAAAGTGATCGGATAAGGCAACATCAGTTACATTGACCTGTGAAATCTTTAGACCTTTAGTGATGATCAAGTCTAAAATATGTCCCTGTTTGTGTGTTGGCTGTTTAACGTGTTGACTTAAACCAAAGTTTCTAAGTGTGTCACACAGTTCTTTTGCACTTCTGTCTTCAGGGTTGTCAACGTGAAAGTTGAAGTCTCCAACAATAATTAAACAGTCATAATCAACACATATCACAGACAGCAGGTCACTAAAATCATTAAAAAAGTTTGATGTGGACTTAGGAGGCCTGTACACATTCAGAAACATAGTTCGTACCGGGCCCTTTACCTGGAGAGCCAAATGTTCAAAAGAGTCAAATTTTCCTAAAAACACCTTTTTACACTTTAGTGAATCATTAAACAATGTTGCTACTCCTCCACCTTTCCTTTGCTGTCTGCTCTCACAAAGGAAATTGTAGTTTGGAGGTGTCGACTCCATCAGTATAGCTGCTTCACTAAATTCATGCAGCCATGTTTCTGTTAAAAACATAACATCAAGATTATTGTCAATAATGAAGTCATTAATTAAAAGGGATTTTCCTGACAGAGATCTAATATTTAATAAACCCAGTTTATATGACTTAGTGGTTGATGATGTCTCTGTGACAGGTTGCATCTGACAGTTTATGATTTTTAAGTATTTGTTCCTGTTTATCCTTTTGTTTTTCTTATTTCTGCCACGTATTATCACAGATATTCCATAATCTCCGGCGAAAGGCCCCGGCTGATGCTGGGAACTCTCATGTCTGATAAACGTGTGGCCAGGGCCCGATCTGTATCACAGCGAAGTAATTTGGAGTTCCTCAGTACCAGAGTGTTCTGTGATACGTGGAGGAGGAGGATCTGAGGCTCTGAGGCCTTTGGAGAATCCTGGTTTATTCACAGCAGAATGGCTATGTGGAGAGGATGTCATCTGTAGGCCAATCTTAAATACTTTGTTCATGTTGTGAGAAAATTCCAGAAAAGGAACTTCTGGGCTTTGTGGAGAAGAAGGGGAGGCGGGTCCAGTCTGGAACGTTGTGTTTGTGATGATGGAGGTTCTTGGTCCTCTCTTTGTCCTGCTGAGATCTGGGATGAATCCTCCTGTAGCTCTGATGTAGCCTCTTTCTGTGTCATCTTTCTGGCCATCTTTATCTTGGCTTGTTCGGGCTGCACTGGGCTTATCTTTTGTTTTGGCACTGGATGTTCCTTGTTTTGGGACAAAGCTGATGACGTATGGTTCACAGAATAGAAGATGTTTGAAATCAGCCGTTTTGCACCTGACCTATTTAGAGAGAAACGATCTCTGTTGAACAGATGTCTTCTTTCCCAAAATATGTTAAAGTTGTCTATGAAGGTTACAGTTGTTTCTTTGCATGTTTTTTCCAGCCATTTGTTTAGCATCAGAATTCTGGAAAAAATCTCGTCTCCGCAGTTAGCGGGTGGGTGAGGCCCGCTAAGAAGAACCTTGACATTCAGGCCATCAACAAGTTTCAACAAACGAATGTAATCCTCTTTTAATACTTCTGATTTTCTTATCCGGTTGACGTCCTTCAGGGCTTCAGCTTGTATTATGAGGTTTTCCAAGGTCGGACGTTTTCTCAAGACCCTTGGAAGGTCTGTCTGAAGGATGTCTGTTAAATCAGACACCAGGCCACAGTTCCCATCGTTATAAATCAACACCTCTGTATTTTTCTTGTTACAGAAATGTTTAATCCCCCTTACAGAACCATTGCATAATATCAGGGTCCTTGGCCCTGTGGCATGTCTTTTCTCTGATGTCTTAGAACGAAAATCGTTGACATACCTCTGATTGTAGTCCTCCTGGGTCACATTTTGGAGCGGAGCGAATCTGTTTCGTAAAGGAATTCCAGCATTTCCAGCAGGTTTACTCCTATATTTTTTTTTTGAGAACAGCCCGTTGTTGTTTCATTTGTCCTGGGACATCTCTCTGTAGTCTCGGCCAGTTTTCTTTGTCTAGGTGTGGGGTTCGTTGGTCCTTTGGTCTTGCACCCAGAGTGGTCCAGGGATTCTCATTTTCCTCAGGGAACTGTTTGTTCGCTGAGTCGCTGGGCTGGTGGTCACCGCTCGGAATCACGGGCAGGGTCGTATCATTTCCATTCGCGGCGTTTACATCATAATTCACTTCTAGTCGACAGATTTTCAGTTCCATAACAGCTATCTTCTGTAAAAGCTTGTCAAAGTCCATTGTGTTGAAGGAAGGCATCTTTTCAAAATCCAAATCAAAAAATAAGTAAAAGAAAATAAAAAGAAAATAAATAAATAAAAACTAAATCCAACTTTCTGTGGTTTAGGTTAGGAGATAAAAAGGAGATAAAAAGTAAAAGGCAGGAAAATGCAAGCAAGCAGAGAGCAGAGAAAAAAGCGTCCGAACAGGCTGAGAGGCAGATAGCGATAGCGAGGTGTACGGCTGCACAGGAGAAGTGATGACTCAATCTTCTTAAGAAACTTCCTCCATGGTGTCAGACAGTTGTTGATGTTGATGATGTTTTAAAGCATACACGCCGTTTTATATTTGAGCTAATAAATGGCAAATCAGAAATCTTGATATCATCACATATCTTTTGTTCAGTATCTAACCAGAGCTTAGCTAATGGATTATGTTTTAACCATTTTGAAATATAATGTAACATATTTGTTAAAAAGTAATGAAGAAGTTAGTCAGATCCAGTCCTCCTTTAACTTTAGTCTTCTGTAGCGTTTTTAAGCTAATACGAGGGAGTTTATCTTTTCAAAAATAATTAGAGATGGAGGAGATTTAAACCAGTGAAATGGTGGTTTATTTGGAATCATTGAGCATAAGTAAATAACTCTAGGTAAAATCATAATTTTAATTGAAGCAACCCTTCCCATAAGTGATATTGGTAGCGATTTCCATCTTTCAAGATCATCTTTTATCTTCTTTAAAAGAGGGATGTAGTTAAGTTTTGTTAAATCTGCCAATTTAGGCGACACAGTAAGACCCAAATACTTAATACTCCCTGACTATAGTTGTATATCTAAGGAGTTCTGTAAAGAGCACTTAATTGGCAGTGCTGACTAATTTGTGGAATAATCTTAAACTTTTGAGAAAGATTCTATTACTCTAATTACCCGACAGAGCAAGAGAGGGGTGTGAATGCTGGAGATAAAGTAATACATCATCTGCATAAAGTCTTTCTATTAAAAATGTATTTTGCTTTTCAATATATTTGTTTAATTCTAATTTAGCTGAATATATTTGCCCCAGCTTTCCCTCTTCCTGGGAGGCTTCTAGTAACTTGATGGTTTCTTCTAATTCTTGAATCTTTAATCTTATCTTCTTTTTATAAGATTCAAATTAGATTATTTAACTTTTCAAAACTGCTTTCCCTGCCTCCCAATGGATAGATTCTGATGTTCCTGGTAGGTCAATGCACTTCAAGTATGCAGCCCACTCTTCTTTAAAATATTTGATAAATTCTTCATCTTTAAGTAGCAATGTGTTAAATCTCCATCTTTTGTTTGGTGGGATTACTTTTTTATTTATTCCCTATGCATGGCAAAGACCATAATTACTCATGTATTGTCTAGAGCAGGGGTCGGCAACCTGCGGCTCCGGAGCCGCATGCGGCTCTTTGATCGCTCTGATGCGGCTCAGGTGTTGAAAACAATTATGTCGTGGAGCTGTGTACCTCATACAGGCAGTCGTCAATGCTGGCTGACCAACACTCCTCACCAGTTGGTGGTGGTAATGCACACTGGTCAACAGTACAAGAAGAAAAAGGCAGAAGTGTCGATGCTGACTGTTAAATATGAGACTTACTAGAACGAATTGCGCTGCCTTGGCAATTCTACGAGTTGCTCCTCCATAGTTTGATTCCATGTGTAATGCCAGTTCAAACGTGACGAGACTGCATTAATTTGGGACATGACGGACTGCGTTTCCCATGATGCAATGTGGTCAAAATGGCCACCAACTCCCATCATGCAATGCGGCCCAAAATGGCCGCCGCCCTAACAACGGAGCGGAGAGATAACGTTGCTAGGCAAAAGTTGATAAAACTCGTTCATGCACGAGAATCTGCCTTCTTTTTCTGGCGCACCCCCAACCTGAGAAGACACACAGCTGTGCTACTCCAAACTCCCCCCCCCACACACCACGTGCTCCAGTTTCTCGTTGGACTGAGATTTCTCGGAGCAAACCTAATTCCCTGCTTTGCTTAGCGGGAGGTCGACTCTAAAAGGTACTTTTAATTCCCTCTGATCAAATACTGGAAGCCGCCTTATCTCCCAGTGATCAAAAGAGGACTACGCTTTGCTGGGCCGAGCAAATCGACTGTTGAACCCGGAGGAAGAGACGAAAGAGCCTCCTCGCCCGTCCCTGCTGCCCGCTCTGGTGCGTTCAGGACGCCGCGTGATCCGGAGCGCTCACGGATCCAACCGGGACTTCACTCGGATTCACCTCAAAGTAACGGGGTTCTGCCTTTTTATTTCTTTTTCACCCACACCACAGGATGTTTAGAAGTGCCTGGGCAGACGTTAGAACTTTGTAGGTGCAGGTTAATGCTTTTATTCCACGACAAAGTTGGAATTATTTTGCTGAATGTTTTTCTTTGTATGTGCATGCATTTTACAATTGATTTTTGCTGTGTTGATTGTGGTGTATCAATAACCCCGCCGTGGGTCACTGTTTCAGTTCTTTTCCATCTTCTTCCCTGCTTTCCCCCCTCTCTCTTTTCGCTTCTTCTTATCAGTTTAATCTCTTTGTCCGAGCTCAATTCGCGGGCTTTGCTTAAACTCCCAGTTAGCTGCGCCCTCTCGAAGCGAGGCATTATCCCATCAGCGTAAGCGTGGTTACGTCATTAGGACCTCCCCTCACGCATCACGTAAATTGGTAGACCACACGTCATCGTAGCAGCCATCTTGGGAGGGTGACGTACATCTGAACTGTAGGTAGCTTAGCTGAACTAGCTTTTGTAAGACATCAAAGCGTCCAGTGAGATTCCCGAAGCTGTTCTGTCTATCAATGCTGATACGTCAAATGCCGGTGTTTTGAGGGCGGTGTTAAACAACTGTGAGTTAAGTTAAGACCTGCTAACCGCTCATTTTAATCCATTGTTTATTTTTTTGTTTTGTTCTTTTATTTCCATATATATATATTTAGCATGTTTTAGTTTAGTAATGAGTAAGAATTCCAAAGTCATTGAATCAGAGAATTACTGTAACAGGGAATTGCTTTTGGCTCAATAAAACCAACGACTGCGGAATATACATTGTTTTGTGTTCGATCTAATTCACAGTTACATGGTTATTCAGAAATCAGAGCTAACCTCCTTTGGAGTTAACATCTGATATTAACACAGAGACATATCATTGGATGGTGATAAGGAATAAGGATTTAAACTCTAATTGCAGTTACATTGGGGTTCTCACAGCTGCCAGATAAACCTGGTCGGTTAAAAGTCCGACCTGATCATTTATTCCAGCATAAATGAGTTCATAACAGCAAATTAACTAATGCATTAGTGGTATAAATACTTACAAGCTTATAGCTAACATCACCACCATTTGAA
The DNA here is from genome assembly GCF_011125445.2 of Fundulus heteroclitus. Lineage (NCBI taxonomy): Eukaryota > Metazoa > Chordata > Actinopteri > Cyprinodontiformes > Fundulidae > Fundulus > Fundulus heteroclitus. Next base: position 175,604 of record NW_023396813.1, read on the forward strand.
CTATATTTGTTATAGCGGAATTTTGAGTTGAATGATTTATTATTTAAATTATAATACCAAATTATAATTAATAATAATAATAAGTATATTCACACAGCTTCTGGCATAACACATGTCACGCGTACCGCCGTCATGCTTCTCTCCGTTCCTATGTTTTTGTTTGAGAAGACAAAGAAGGATTTCCTTGTTTGCGCGTGCGCAGTGCGCGAGGTTGGGGGAAATTGGCTAGTAGATGCTCGTAACTCCGCTTCAACAGCAGGATGCACTCCCGATCACTCCCGATCACTCCCGATCACTCCTGAGGGCCGACTGAATTTCAAACGTTTGATTTTCCACCGACAATCCGATTGCAGATCGGGAGTGGCTTGTGAGAGGCGGATCATCCCTCGTTACCCCCTGAATGCTACACGACACAGGACGCACCATGAAGCTGAACTCGACCCAATCCAAAAAATTCTCGCACAACTGAAGAATCGGCCCGAAAAGGGCAAACACTCGTACAGTGTATGCCTGCCTTAAGCAAAGAAAAAATTTACAAGGTGCAGTGAGTGAGAAGGGGTGAGAAAAAATATTTTGATTATGAAGTATATGTCAATTCAATTCAATTTTATTTATATAGTGCCAATTCATGAAACATGTCATCTCAATGTACTTTACAAAGTCAAATTCAATCATATTATACAGATTGGGTCAGATTATACAGATTGGTCAAAAATGTCCTATATAAGGAAACCAGTTGATTGCTTCAAAGTCCCGACAAGCAGCATTTACTCCTGGGGAACCGTAGAGCCACAGGGAGAGTCATCTGCATTGTACATGGCTTTGCAGCAATCCCTCATACTTAGCAAGCATGAAGCGACAGTGGAAAGAAAAAACACCCATTAGCGGGAAGGAAAACTTCCAGCAGAACCAGAACCAGGCTCAGTATGAACGGTCATCTGCCTCGACCGACTGGGGGTTACAGTGTGTTTGTGGTGTTGAGAGAGTGTGTGTTAGTGTGAAAAGAGATAGAAACAGAAGCCCAAGAAGACTTAACCCCCATACAGTGCAAACTGCTGAGCTGTGTATACATTTAATTTATCATTGTGTAGCATAACATGCGTTAAATTCACCTGTTGTGGTTCTAATAAAGTCACGGAGTGACTGCCAGATCCGTTTTTTTCTTCCTGGGTCAAGGCGCACACTGCTTTTGCTTTTCCATTCTCTCTTCATCTCTTTTTCCCCTCTCCCTCCCCCGTTTCCCTGGCTGCTTCTATCAATCTTTTGGAGCCTCTTTTTACATATCTTCCAAACTATAAATTATGCACTTGGTCAGCTGTACTCTCACCGCAATTGATCAAATTTTCTCAACAAGACCACTGGGCGAAGGAGAGGCCTTGTGCCCAAAGGGACGTGTGAATCAGAACACACGGTGGGAGGAGGATTGTGTGTCTGTCCATTTTGTCAGTCGATGATGTTAAAAATCTGTTCAAAATTGGATTTATGATAACAGGATTTGTGCTTTTTGGAGCTGGCGGTTACCTGGATTATTCAGAAATTGTGAAAATGTTGCAGCTGTTTTGGCCAATGTCAAGGCTGCCTGAACTATGTGAAGGAAAGATCTGCTACCAGCACTGCCTGCCCAAAACAAATGCTATTATCCAAACTCGCTCCCCTACAATCTTAATTTCTCTTGGATGTTATGTAAACAAGACGCCCTGTGACATCTGACGTCTGTGACCTTGAAACAGAGTGAACTGAAATGAACTGCCTAATAATGTTCCATCACTATCAAAGACTAATGGCTACAAGCATTATCTGGGACAATTCACATACGCACACACACATGCGCACACACACACACACACACACACACACACACACATGCGCACACACATACACACACACACACACACACACACATTATTGCACTAAAACAATCACACACATGGCCTCTACTGTTCTTTTTCCATTACTCTGCTACTTTCTGTTTTAGCTGTAGTGTCAGAAAGGTCAGATCAGAGACCTCAAATTGTAGCTTTCTTACAACTTTTGGTGATGAAGCTCATTCTTTCTGTATGTTTGTTAATGTATGAAACAATTCTAGGCAAGAATTTATTTAGGTTATTCCTTTGTTTTCCTATGTTGGTCTGTAATGTTTTACTGTTCATGTACAGCACTTTGAATGTCTTGTTACTGAAAAGTGCTATATAAATAAACTTACCTTACCTTACCTGAACAACTGACCTTTAACATAATGTTTATCTACAGGCACTGTTGCTTGGGTGCCCTCTTGAATGCATTTCTTTCTAATTTGGAATAATAATTTAATTAAATTCAATTTTGTTAATGTAGCACCTCAATTCAACTCAAGACATTTTACAAAGTCAAATTCAATCAAATCATACAGATTGGTCAAACAAGTTTCCTGCCCAAGGAAACTCAGCAGATTGCATCGAGTCCTGACAAGCAGCATTCACTGTCTCCTTAAAGAGTGGGGAGCTACAGTGGACAGTCGTCTATATTGTTGATGGCTTTGCAGCAATCCCTTATATTGGGCATGCATGAAGTGACAGTGGAGAGGAAAACTCCCCTTTAACAGGGAAGAAAACCTCCAGCAGAACCAGGATCAGAGTGAATGTCAGCTGCCTTAACCGACTAGAGGTCAGAGGAGACAGCAGAGACACAAAAAGCACAGAAGCTCACATTGATCCAGGAATTATTTGTATGTTACTTGGTAATAGCAGATGATCTGCCTCCCCTGGAGAATTAATAATTTCTAATTGGAAAATAAAACTAGAAAATACTTCTATGAACAAGGCTTATTTGGGAGCAAATTTCCTCCATCTAGGGTAATTTAATTCCAGATTAAGTACATTTAAACATTTTTATGTTTTTACTTAACTGAATATTGTTTATGTTGCTGTGGGTGATGTAGTGCACTGTAGTGTCATTGAGCCATGATGAGAAAAATAGAAACAAAATAGATTGGGAGCAGCATATGCCCTGCCATATGAGCCTAGACCACTCCTCAGATTCACAAGCCCATTCTCCTTCCTGGGACTCTCAAAGGGGAAAGTCCGCCCTGGACCAGCAGCCATGGGGCCCCGTGAGGCCCGAAAGACCCACAAATATGCCTCTCTGAAACTCAGTTCCTGCTGTTTGTTTGGACAGCAATGGGGAGAAACTTGTCCTCTGCGGAGCGGAGGACCTGACCGAAGCTAAGCTGCACTCTGACTTCTGTGCAACCAACCGCAAAGTAAAGAATGCCGAAACAGCTTTGTTTATTTTTGTCAGCTGCTGCAGGAAAGCGGACGTGAGACGTCAGATCGGTCGCCTTCCCTCACCAGATAAGCTGAGAGCTCAGAGACTGTCTGCAGGATGTCGGCCCAGGCTACCCTTGACCACGTTTCGGCAAGCCACATGTCTGCTGCTGCTGAGAGCTAGACCGTTGCTGAAAGAATCAACGGTTTCCCTGGAACACTGCTCTTCCTTGGATGGCCAAAGTGAACCGATCTCACACCGAGACACCGGATGGTTTGGCAGAGGATGAACATGGTTGTTTGGAAGATTGGTGTGATGCGTTTACATGGTGCGTTTTTAAACACACGGAGCTTACTGGGTAGCTCCCGCTAGCTTCTTCGAATCAGGCCAATATGATTTGAGTGTGTTTTTCATGGTTTTAACAAACGTTTACCCCATTTACACTCCCCCTTTTTAACCGTGCCGAGACCAGTCCGAGCTCGGTAACCAAGATAACTATCGAGTGTAAATGGAAAGCAAACTAAACTGAACCAAGCCAGAACACACACTGAACACAACCGGGCCATGCTAGATGCAGACCAGTTCCATGTGTGGGTTCAGCTCGGTTTTTCCCTATCTCGGTTATCTGATAACGAAGAGCGCATGAGCAGACCGCGTCATCTCCTGACAGCCAGCTGACATTTCACACATTCATAAAAATACTAGCTTCCCTACCGTGACACACGGTTTCCAGAGATGATTCTGCTTAGCAGTGATGAACCTCAGCGTCTGTCGTTGTTTCCTGCGTCTGTAAATCCTTCTTAGACGTTTGTCTTATCCACTTCCCAAAAGCCGACTCTGTCAAGTAAAGTCACCAAAAGTTGCCGTCTTTGCCTGACTCTCCGCAAACAACAACGTTTCACCAAACATAACTTCCTGAATGTTACGGGCGCCGCCATCTTGATTTGCTTGGTGCCGCCTTCAAACCCAGAAAGCAGCAGTACAGCAGATCATCACTAGGAGGCGAGGAAACCGAGGAACCGAGATAGAGTGATGTGTAAACAGCCATCAGAACCAAGCTTGGCTTGGTTAACTGATCCAAGCTCGGACCGAGCTCGGCATGGATCGGTTTAACAAGGGGAGTGGAAATGGGGCTGTTATCTCCACAAGGATTTCATACTTTGATGGAATATTACTGTTCATGTTATCCAAACCAATCATTATAACTAATAAAGCTGAATTTTTTTTTTAAAGTTAGTGCCGAAAGCCCGCTAGCCTAAATGCTATCAGCTTCCAGCAACTTCCTGTTTCCGGTTATTCAACAACGGCTCGTTCCAGCATAAGGTTGCTTCATTTCACTGCTATGAGCGTTATTACCGCATTAATATTGAATAATATTGTCGATTTCAAGGCGTTTTGTTTAACTTTAGTAGTAGCCGATTTTAGCGACCGATCGCCACAGCGACCCCTAGCCTCCCGGAGGTATAATCGCATTAATAAATTTGATAGTTCCTAAAGTTAATGATTTTTTTTTTGAGCAACTCATTCTTTAAAATGTTATTTCCTCAAATAATGTTTTGTGTAACTCGTAATTTGCAATGTGAATCGGTTAAAACACATGCCATATGTTCTAAATTAGTTAAGCTAATTAACTCCATTCCATGTTCTGTAAGTCAGATCTGCAATGAAGCAGGATTCACTGAATTATTCTGATGATGATCAAGCACTTTGTTTTGTCTTTTGTTTCTTTTGCATGTATATAGTTATTTAGCTTAGCTTATTTTTATCCTCTCTTTGCTTAGTAGTTTAGTTAAGTTTCACTAGCCTAGTAGAGAGGATTTGTTGACTAAAATATAGTGTTAATTCAGATAAACAGCATTATATAGAGATGTTCTCTGGATGGTCATTTTATTTCTGTTATTATATTCTTGACTTTGAAGAGACGTTGTCACTCCTTTATTCTATGTGTGTGCAGGTTTTGCTGTTAAAAGATCGCTAGGGCTTGAATTCATCCCTTTCAACCGTTGTCCTGATATCAGCTTAAGAGCTGATATTCACCGGACAATACCTAACAGACAGAGTTATTTATTAAACATTAAATAACTTTAAACAGTGTATAATTGCACAACAGCACTATATCAGCAGAAGCCTGGATTATATTTAAATACTTATCTGGGTATAGAAACCAGATTCTGCCACGGCCACCCCTGGCGATGTCCTGGCCACCCCACTGGCTACCCCACTCGCCAGTGTAAATGGTAGTAGCGTCAATTTAGCATTTCATCTCATTATGCACAGCCAGGCCAGCTGACAGCTTTGCTAGGGCCCGGGACAACACAGTCTTTCTCCCCCCCCCCCCCCCACACCTGCCCCCACCACACACACACACACACACACACACACACACACACACACACACACACACACACAAAAAGTCAACTTAACTGTATACTTCATGCCCTGGAAATCTCTGTATTTCATACTGGATATTTTCAACCCATCTATTGAATTTAGTGCAATAGTTGATAATTTCTTCATCAGAGAACAGCAGCACTGCAGCCAAAACATTTTTGACCTGCTGTATATTAGCCAGTCCCTAACAATTTTTTTCCGTTCCATTGCAGGAGGTAGAATATGTTAGATACTTTAGGAATTCTCTGCCCTCTGAATCTGTGAAAAAGGCTTCCTTTTTGCCATTAAACGCACAACATTCACAGATACTTTTGACATTTTAGCTTGATGTATCATAAAACTGTTGACCTTTCGGGTTTTGTGATTTTTATTCTATTATTACAATTATATAATAATAATAATAATAATAATAATGTTATGTTTGTGCTGCTGCTTCTACCCGCAGTGGGTAGAAGCTGCTGCTTCTACCCACTGCGCCACTGTGCAGCCCCTGCACAGTGGCGCAGTGGGTAGCGCTGTTGCCTTGCAGCAAGAAGGTCCTGGGTTCGAGTACACCCCTGGGTCTTTCTGCATGGAGTTTGCATGTTCTCCCTGTGCATGCGTGGGTTCTCTCCGGGTACTCCGGCTTCCTCCCACAGTCCAAAAACATGACTGTTAGGTTGATTGGCTTCTCCAAATTGTCCTTAGGTGTGAGTGTGTGCGTGAATGGTTGTTTGTCTCTCTGTGTTGCCCTGCGACAGACTGGCGACCTGTCCAGGGTGTACCCCGCCTCTCGCCCATTTGACAGCTGGAGATAGGCACCAGCAACCCCCGCGACCCCATGAGGGATAAGCGGTTTGGAAAATGGATGGATGGATGGATGGGTTATGTTTGTTTTTTCCTAATCCACCTCATATATCTTTCAATCCTTATGTAATTTTGTCTGTGTTGTGTGCACCTCCCTGTTGCTTTAATCCTATAAATTTCCCCGCCGTGAGATAAATAAAGGATTAGCTAAATAACACTTTTTAATTCTTAAAAGGTTCTTAAAATGTCTTAATTACATTTTCTCTGTGGGCTCCAGGAACATATGATAGATAATATCTACTTTGAAAGTTAACATGAACTGCTGCTACAGATGATCACTCTGATCTACCTGGATGTTCCATGGAGGACTGAAACGCCTCAGTCAGTGACGTCACTCTGTGGGTCAGTCGGAGCAGTAAGAGAAGTTTTGTCTCCTTTTCTGTTTCTTGACATTTTCTTGCTCATGGTTTTTCCCGTGCTTAGATAAATTTGTTGTGTTACCACTGAATTTACCCGGCTTTTTACAAAACATTTACGGTATTAAAATAAAGGCAAACGCCGCTTATTCCCCTCTTCATGCTTTTCCTGTGTGCGGTCTCTCTCCCATTCTGAACAGGAGCCGCGCGGTTGTTTGTGTGTTGAGTGAAGAGAAGCTGAGGGGGCGGGCCAGAGTGAGCCTGCGTGCTGATTGGCTGGCGCCACTGAGCCATGTACGAGAGGGGAGGGGGAGCAGCAGAGAGCCATGACACATAGACTGCTGCTGCAGTTAGCGCGCGCGCTGACTGACACTGACCATTTTAATGATCAGAGGGTCCGGTTTGGGCCCCCCCCCCCCCCCCGTCCTGGGCCCAGGACAACTGACCCGTTTGTCCCCCCCTGTTGGCGGGCGTGTGCACAGCCAGCAACACAGCCGCTCTTCTTGACCTACTGAGCCGCTGCTGCATTCTCAGAGAACTACGGCAGAGGATGAACATGGTTGCGTTCAATGACCATAGAAGGAATTAACAGAGAAAGCGAATAAGAATTAGAAGACTAACGGTAAGTAAATAAGTCAAATCATTCCTTTGTAAAAGAAGAGGGGGATATATGAACTTTATTAGATACTGTTACAGCGGCTTTTGGTGTCTTTTTGACAAGTTTTCAGAGTTACGTAGCTATCGTTGTTAGCTGGCGCTTGTATATGGTTTGTCAATTTCAATACAATGAAGTGAAAGTCCACAGACATTTCTTATTTTAAGAAGAAATTAACGGCAGAAGGAGATAAAGAGATGACAGGGGAGCAGCAGAGAACGAGTGAAGAGGAGGAGGGGGAAGAGGAGGTGTATGGAGGAGAGGAACAGCTAGAGCAGCATGATGAGGAACAAATAAATCTAACATATATATATATATATATATATATATATATATATATACACTGTGTGCGATTTGCAAAAAAACCAGAGGGGGGAATCATTTCAAGTGTTTTATAAATGAACCACATAACAACAAGGTTATGTGGCCTGCATACTGTCTGGCTGGAGACAGCATGCAACCTGTCCTGGGAGGGAGGGTGGAGAAATCGGCTGCTGCTGCTTCTTGTCTGGTGACGCTGCCTGCAAATCTTCATCATCCACCAAAGTTCGTCCTGTAACATTACCATGGCTGTTCGTCTACTCTTGACCTTTTCTGTTAATTTTTTGGGCCGAAATATGACAAAATACTTTTGGAGTGGGTATTAGTTTACTTTAACCGCTTCGAGCAGAAAACGTATTAATACTCTTTAAAAACAGACAACAAAAAATTCAATTAACAAATGTGAAGGACACAAGACATGTATTTATATTAGGGCTGTCAAACGATTACAAATTTGAATTTGAATCGATTAATCACATAATGTCGATAGTTAACTCGAGATTAATAGCAAATTATTTGCATGTTTTATCCTTTTATTTCTGAAAGTGTAATAACCTGTTTGGGCATTTTAATATGCAATTTTGCAATAAATGACACTAATAAATTACATGCTTGTACAAAAAATATTTTTTTGTTATTTTTCAAGCACTTTTGAGAATTGGAATGAAGACATCCTAGTGCCAAATGTTAAACTCTGGACTATAATGGCTAAATGACGCATCATGACGCTCTGATGTTTACACAATGTGTAAATAAATTTGTAAATAAATACCATGCCGATATATTTTTTTGCCTCTTAAACAAAGATAGACATACTATTAGGCATATACATATAAATTAATAAAAATTTTGCATTTCAATAAAGTCATTTTTATTGTTCGTTTTTTCACTCTCTCTCTCACACATCTAATTCTGAGCTTTCACACCAACAACAATATATTTGCTTGCTGTTTATATCCATATTCATAGAGTTTAAGCCTGGAAAAAGGTTTTAAATTTCCAGGTCATTCCAGTCTTACTGGGCAGGAGCTTAATACCCTGAAAGAGACTGTTTAGCAACTGTTTAGTAACTCCTGGTCCTTCGTTTGGCAACGTAATTCAGCCTTAGTTTGTCAAATACTGAGAAAACAAATTAATAAGCATTAAAGTACGGTTTATGGGTTGGGTTTCTGCAATGTTATCAGCATGTTAAAAATTCATCTTCAGAACCAATGTCTGCTCAAAATGGTGATCTGCACCAAGAAATCTACTTTCAGCAGTTATCACCGGTTATTGCACCGTAAACTGCAGAAAATACGTGCAGAGTTGCTCTGTCTGCCTTTACTACCGTCGGCTCCTATGGCGGAGGGATATTTCAGCTGGATACAAAGTGTCTAGTGCGGGCAGGTCTCTTAATAACCGCTGTTTCGTCACTTATTTTAGAGCCCAAATAAGCGATTTCACTTTCAGAAACGTGCCCAAAAAAAACCCGCAACCCGTGACTCATGAAATTTAGAAGCGCCTTTAGAATAAAATAAGCCATAAGTCGCATGAAATAAACAGTCTGTGCTACAGTAAGCGCAGATCTGTTTTGCTACAGTCTCTAGCACTCTTGGAACTACGGAAAGCGCCGAGGGTAAAAAAAACACAGTACGGAGAGCACGGCGGGGAAAAAACATTAGGGAACGGTGTGTGTGTTTTGACTCGCAATTAACGGCGACAAAAAAAATTTTGGCGTTGTGGTCTAACGCGTTAATAACGCATTAAAACTGACAGACCTAATTTATATACATGTTTAAAAATCCATAATATTACTTATTCAGACCAGAGGGGGGGAGGAATGTATCCCCCCAGGGATAAAACATGAATGACCAGAGGGGGGTACGTCACAACCAGAGGGGGTGTAAATCCCCCCCACCCCCACCCCCCCAGCAAATTGCACCCAGTATATATATATATATTATATATATATGTGTGTGTGTGTGTTTTATTTGTCAGAATCGAAATACAGATAGGCCATTAATACAGCTAGAATTGATCATTACTAGGCTGGTATTATTTAATGTTATTGTCATCATCATCATCATTTAACAGACATTAGAATAACAGACTTTCGCTCCTGTTTCATTAGAGATACATCCCAGTCAAGACTAGAGCGGCCAAGGCAGCCACAACTAAAAATCGTCCCTCGAACCTGTCAAGGAGACAGAAGATGCTTTTCTAAAGACTGGCACAACACATGTAAATGGTTTGAATTGAGCCTGGTAACCAGAGTTGGAGACTATGGATCTTTTCCGTGAAGTTATTTTTGTAAAAGCGATTATTTATTTTTGTTTCAGACTAAGTAAAGGTTTAACTGTTTCTTACATATACAGTATAACCTTGTAATCAAAATATGACTGTTGTTCCCTGTTTTCCCTGAAATTCTTGTTGCATAAATAAAGATATAATTTCTGTTTTTGCTTTTATTTTTATCTGCCAGTATCTGCTTTTCCCCAGTAGTTTTCAATAAATGAATAAATTTACACCTTCTTGTAATCCTACATGACTATACAATACAAAGCAATTATTGTTCAACTCAAAATGTTAACTGTACTGTTATTAGTCTGTGTCTATGCCAGGGGTTAAAGTTCTCCGTCGCTGCAACGGATTTCCGTCATTTGGAAAATGAGCACAAATTGTTCCATCTACAGTTTTTAGTCAAGGTTTATAACTGAAGCTGCTCTCAACCAATGAAACCTGGCAGAGCCAGGACATTAGCCAATCAGAAAGAGAGTAAGGCGGGTCTTTGCAAAGCGGACATCTGCCAATCTGAGCTTTATTGGTGTTCAATCATTCTAACTTTTGGAAGAGCGTCTCAAACTGGCCACAGATGCATGAATGACAGTAGTGGTGGTCAAAGGTTTTCTTTGGATTTATGCAAGCCAGGAAGTCAGGAAGTGGAGCGGATTGACCATCTGACAACAACTTACATCGGTAAGCAGTCTGTCGCTGCTCCTGTAGTTAATTAATGAATTATTTCCACCTGTGGCCATGTCACCTTTCAGCGTTTATTCATTAAATGCGGCGACCGACCAGGGACCTCCTCATGATTTGCTGTTACGTTTTATGTAAAACTCGAAGAGTAAAGCGCTAGCTCAGGCTAATTTAGCATGACACGCTTTTTTTTTGAAGAAGGGTCGGAATATAAAACAATGTCCCGTATTTGACTGGGTCCGTTTTGGAAAAAGTGGAAAAATAAATAATTTCACCTGCGCTTTTCTGAACTAAAGAAGGCAGAGATGCAGTCAGAGCGTCTATCAGTCAATAGGCAGCAGCTCCACCTGATGAGCCGCTGCGCACCAGTACACTTAATAAAATGACAAGGATTTTGATGTGTACAGATTATTAAGGAAACTACATAAAAAAATAAAATTAAAAAAACTGCAGCTACAACATGGGCTGGAGAGCAGGTTTTAACTGGGTGAGGCCAGAGGTGATTCTCAGATTCTCAGAGAGCTTTTATTAAGTAATTTTCTTATTTTTACACGGAGTAGAGCGCAATGTGAAACTACACTGTAGAAGCAAGTTGTACTAGAAACCGCTGAAAAAGTCTCCTGTCTGTGGATCTATGGACTCATTTTATTCCGTCCCTGAAACACCAGACAGACAGTACTGCAGCCAAGATTACCTTCAACAATATTTAACTTTACAAAATACATTAGTAACATTTTGCTAATTAGAAATGTTCATATTTAAAAGCAAGTTATGTTTTTTCTGATAAACTTTGAGCAATTTTATTAAACTTTTAAAAAATGTAACATCCCATCCCTCATCGATTTTCTATACCGGCTTTTCCCTACAGGTGTGACGTCAAGCCGTATCTGGTGGGGAAACGCTGCTCGACGTCACACAGGGTCGTGGGCAGGGGGGCTGTCAATCCTGGACAGGTCTCCAGTCACTGGGCTAAGATTTAAATTTTATTAAACTTCAAAAAAGTTAAATAATGCCTTTTTATAAACTCATGAGTTGTGATAATTAATTGTTGAGCAATAACGGGCAAAGCAGAGAGCGATTATCGTAATGAGCGATCTGTGTTAAACTAAAATGTATGACATCATAGTGTTGGTTATGTGTCCTGCATTGCAGGACACATAACCAAGGCTCTGAAGCTGAAAGGTGGGACAGAGACAGGAATGGTCATTGCATATTGTAAAACTACCGGATTGGGTTAAAGTTGACTTTGCACAATAAGCAAGTGAGCAAACTAATGTGGCATTATTTCCACGGTCCCAGGAATATATGGGCTGACTCAAAAAAAAAATGTCAGTCAAACTGATTATTTTTGCTTTAACCCATGGTCTATGCACATTCAATCATTAGTAACATTAAAAATCACACAATAAACCAAAATATATTAATAGGTGTTTACTTAAGTCTTTCTGATAGTTTTCTAAAGGCAGCTTTACTACAACTGTAGAATAAAATCCTGAAATTATGGCTTTTAATTTCAGTGTGCCACCCCAAGAGTTTAAGTGGCTCCTTCTGGCCACCCCTATGAAAAATTTCTGGAGGCGCCCCTGTTGCTATAGTGAAGTTGCCTTATGTATTGGTGCTTTAGACGCACAACTGTCAGTGCAATGTTCTCTTTACAATTAATTTGCTCTATTTAGGTCAAACAAAAAATGTTATGAGTCTTATAATTTAACATTTTCTAAATATGTCATTGTTGCTGGGAAGGTCAAATAAAAAAATGCCAGGGAATCAAACTAATTTGCAGTTTGAATAAATATGTGTGGGAGATGTGTTCTCCATCTTTTAATCCAGCTAAAAAGGGAGATACTATATATAGATTTAATGGTCCTTAAAAATAGCATCTAATCTTACAAATGATAATACATTGAAACAGGGTCAAGGGTTTCTGAGGTCAGGGGATTGACATCCAGTCCTCCAGTTGTTTGCAAGAATTTGCAAACAACAAAGGAAAAGAACGGATGTCTTATTTAACTAAAATAGCTCACAGAATTACATTACTGTTTTTCCCAAAATGTGTTTCTTGTAACATGTTAACACACATTTTTAAAAGAGTTACATATTACAAAATATGTAACGTCCATGACTTATTTGAAAACATAGGCTGTATTTTATGATCTGGACTGATTTTTTTCCCAAAAGAAAAGAAAAAGAACTGCATCTGTGATGGAAAATGACTGACTGAATCTAATACGGCGATGCACCATCATCTTAAGCCTCTAAGATCTTTTTAATGTATTCTTCTCTGTCGTCTGGACCTGAAAGGGAAAGAGCTGAATGGATTCCATTAATTTAATTGAAGCAAGCCCTGACAAGAGATAAAACATCCTGGGCCCACATCTCTTCAGGGTTGGCGCTGGGCTTCATAGTAAACAAGCCGTGATCCGTAAACAAAGCAGAGAGAGCACTGCAACGCTCAACAGAGACTTCAAGGCCATGGAATATGTCAGAGATGAGCTTGAATGGATGCTGAAGTACACCCCCATCCAAACATACATATACACACATGCATGAACAACCATCTCACACACAACCAAGTATCCAGGCAGTATTCTGTCCATTGTGCCTCAGCTTGTGGAAATTTTCATGCTGGTATCTACAGTAGCTATTTCAGTGACAGTACCTGCTGTGCATCAAATAGAAAGAGACTAACCCACTCTAACATGAGCACAGAAACGTGGATAGGTCTTGAATTACAAAAAAGAAAAAGAAAAAATGTTTTTTACTACTTCTGTGTCTTTTTGGCACTTATTGCTCACCTATATGATAATGCATTCATTGCAGTCATTCAATGTTTAGTCTTCCATATATGTGCAAATTCCAGAATAAATGTGGCAGATATTTATTACATTATTGAGCTGAGACACCCAATGCACACCATACTAAACAGTCAAAGTATGTTAATGTAATAAATATATTTATAATAAATAAATAATATATATAGCATGTGTTTCATAATTCAAAAAAGCTAATTATATGAGATTTTCTATCCAGTAATGTGGTATTTTAAACTCTTGCCTGGCTGCTAGAAAGTCGTGATCAGGTTCACAGATCTGCATACAGTTTTGTGTGGTGGTTTTGTGTTTTCTCTGTGGCAGGATGCGACTTTGCAGGTGTTCCTCATCAGAACTCATCAAAGAAGGTATAAAGAGGAGCAAGAGACAGAGAGAAGACATCAGAGTGTTTAACATCTACTTACCTTGCTTCATGTTTCCTCCTTCCACGATTGCTTGGGGGTTCATGCTGCTACTGAGTCAGCTTCTTTCTGTCGTGACAAGTTCTCTGGATAGCCGTGAGACTCCTCCAAGCTCCTCTCCTGTGAGTTTTTCCCTTCACCTGGTGCATTCCTTCTGGTTCCCAGTGAGCCCAGCACAACCCTCACTGTTCCACACTGATTAACCCTAACCAAAGAGAGAGATTTAACACAAACCTCCACCCCAATTGCAGTTATCTGTGCACTAAGTCACTTTTCCTCTGGATCTGCCCTTCCTCACACACTGTAAGTGTGCTAAAGCACATGTCATTCAACCTCCCTACCTGCTGTCAGTTTCTAACTCAGTTTGCTTTATCTTCCCAGTTCCTAACCAGAGCCTTCCCTTTATTCCAAGCGTATTCTCTTCCATTGCTATCTCTCCATTATTTTCAATCAATCATTTAAACTTTTACTCTGCCTCCATACTTAATCCTGTTCAGAGCTGAACCTACAACCAGCATTTTGACAGAACACTGAGTAAAATGACTTTGGAACACAATTATGGAGTGCCGTCTCTCACTAGGGTTTATTACTCTGAGAACACAAGGCTTTCTTAGGTCATCAGTCAACAGCATTCAGACTCTGAAAGGTTTAAGTAATAATTTTAAAGAAATCATAGATGATTTTAGTAAAAACCGGACCTACAGCCTTCTGAAAATGAACTATAAAGTGTACACTCTCTGCTCTCCGGACATTTTCTTTGATTTTTGTGAGGAGGCTGTGTTCATACATCATATTACACAAAGGATTGTGGGATACCTTAAGGTTCTTAGCACCAGTAAGGGACGTTGCGGGGTCCTTAGGCAAATCTAGCCATAGGAGGGAGCATACAGGGTACATTTCCTACCTCCATCCTTACTGACTGCACTGTGTGGACAGCACTTATCATGGAGATTGCTGACACACTTCTGCTTTCGGATTGAGCTTCAGTTCCCAATTCTTCTTCCTAATCTCACCTCATCTGCCCCTTTTGAAGCCAGCTCCGCCCCCTATCGCATGGGAAATGATGTCTACATCTCCAGAACCATTTTCAGGACAAATGGATCAGTGTCAGATATCTTTTTCTCCAGTGAGCCTTGGTCTTTTAGCAGGCCCCTTCTTCCTTCACTGATGATTCAAATAGGATCTCTTACATTACCGGATTACTCAGAGATGATCAGATGGGCCTTGATATGGGCAGAAGTCATTATTGAAGAGACTATAGACATAGACAATAGACTAAAAAGCTCAATTTTCTGGATCTGTTTAAACAGACTTTGTCTTCCAAACTGAGTGATGTGAAATCCACCAAAAGGCTTTGGTTGCTTAAACAAGGTAGTTGATTCATTGCTGTCAAATTTCACACTTCAGTGGCAGAGTCTGTCTGAAAATTCACCAGCTCTTAAGGGTGCTTTTTAACACAGCCTTAATTATAAAATTAAAGACTAGCTGGCTTGCCACGATGAACCCAAGACCCTCGATGATCTCACTGATTTATCCATTCAGGTTGATACTTGCTTGCAGAAAAGGTTAAATGAAAGAGAAAATGTTAAGCCACCTACTTCTGATCCACTGAAAGAAACCTAGATATTGGAGCGAGCAACACTCTGAACGGCATTGCACACACAAAAGCATAATGACGTTAGTAGCCACTTGTCCAGTAAGCAAAGGAAGCATGGCTGAAAGCGCTCGAAAGTATGGCTTCACTTTTCAAAATGCGTTGCAGATTACGCTCGCTGCAATATTTGTGACGATAAGTGCAAGGCCAGTGGCAGGAATCCTTATGATGTGAGGAAACAGTTGGCAATTTTGTGAATTTATTGCTATATTTAGTGACTTTTCAGAGCCATCCAGCAACCTTTTTTCAAAAAAGCAACTAGCAAAAAGTCTAGCAACTTTCTTGTTATCGATGACTTCCTGTGAAAGCAGTTATTGTCTTGCGGCATCAGTGAATGCTACTGTGAGCCCATTCCCACTTCTCCAAGCCCTGTTTCACAGACAGGGACAGACAGCTGCTGCTTCCTTGTGCTGTAACTCACATGCAGTCAGAGCAAAGAGCAGAGAGGAAATCCTCTCTGTTCCCTCATTGCAAATGTATCCTGCCCTGATTTACAAACCAGGATAAAATGTTTTAATTTTTTTCCCCCTGAATTTTATTCACACACAGATTGATCCCGTTTTTACCTCATTCACTCTATGCCTCTGATATTTTTTTACGAAAATAACGGTTATGTTATGTACTGTGGATTTAGGCAATGTATCATACCATATAAAATCCCAGGTACTAGGTATCGGTACTGTATCGGATTTCATAACTGAACTGGCCTGTTTTGTCCAGTTAAGCACCACACGATGTGTGTTTGGCCAGTGCAGTCAACTGACTTCATATACACATATATATATATATATATATATATATATATATATATATATATATATATATATATATATGCAATAACGCCATGATGAATAATTGATCTCGGATTGAATTCTGAACTGTGGTATGGCGAAGGTAACAGGAATTCTGTCCTGCTGCAACATGAGACCCTCAAGGCTTGGACGGCCCTTCTTCCCATCAGGGGTCCTGCTGAGAACCCTCCTTGCAGATAAAAAACCTTCCTCCCACAGACAAAGAGCTCTCAAACCTCTTCAGCTCTACAGCAGCTGCACAGACCACCTCTCCAGGACAAAGGAGAAGGCCTGAACCATGAGGCCATATGGCCTCCTCTGCTGGGACATCGGAAGGAATGTAGCTGGGCCAGCCACACCTAATCCAGGGTCTGCTAATGTCGTCTGCCGGCTTCAGCAGAGGACCTGACTGAATCCGGATGAACAACACACAAAATACAAAGCTAAGTCTGCTGTTTAACATCATCACCGGTAGCAGGAGCAAAGATCCTGCATGCGAAACAGCTCTGTTGTATTCCTTCTCAGCCCAGATGGAACTGAAAGCTGTATGCTGAGGAAACCCCAGCTCAAATCGAACCGCAACGGAGTCAGAGACTGCCTGGAGGACCTACAGGCCTCCATTCCCTCCACACGCTGTGGTTAGCCACATGCTGCTGCAAGGCTAACGCTAACCTGCCAAGAGGCAAACCAACGACTTCCCTGCTTCCAACGCTTCTTCCTGGAACGGCCAAAGTGGACAAAACTCACACATGAGGCATCAACAGGTTGGGCAGCGGGCTGAGGGTGAAGTTAAAAAGGTTTATTGGGAAACGATTTGTACACCGTTGTACACCTGGTGTTTTGAACAAAAGACTAACGCTATAGCATTGCTAGCATTTGGTACCATGTCACTGTCGAGTGTGTTTTAAGATTTTAACAGAAAGGTTACCTCCACAAGGGTTTCATACATTGATGGAACATTAATGTTTACGTTATCCAGCCACTCATTATGAGTAAAAATAAAGCAAAAGCTTTCATTTGTTAGCACCAAGTGTCCGCTAGCCAACGTGCTATTAGCCTTGCTGACATCCGGTCCCAGACATTTCAGAAGGAGTTTGTTTTAAAGCATAAAGCGTAACTGTTCTGCTCCGCCATCCTCCAATGGTGAAGCAACACTGATTGACAATCAATTTCACCTGCTGTTCTGCAAATGGAATAGACAACAGGTGGAAATTATAGGTAATTAGCAAGACACCCCCAATATCTTCCTATGCTTTTGGTCACTTTTGAATTCTGGCTGTGTTTTCACTCTATTGGTAGCATGAGACGGAGAGGTGAGTAGAGTTGACTCTAATTAATTGCAGCAGCTGGATCTTATTAGTGGCACAGTGCTGGCTGGAAGATGACTGAGCTGATTGGGTGGTGGGTGAGGAGTGGACTGAGCTGATTGGATGGTTGTGGTGGCTGAGAAGTGACAGAGCTCCAAACACGGTGACATTTTTTTCACCCACATGTCTTTCAAGCGGGGGCTTTAATGTTTCTAAAACAAGTTGCAAAATTATTTTTGTCACAAATACCTTTACAGTAGTATAAACAAACAAAATGAGATTTAAAGATCCACCAGACATGTCGGATTCTGTCAGAAATATGCAACAGCACCCAGCTGTTTTTGTCCTGCCCTCGTGGCTGTTATGAGGCCCGTTTACACTATTCAATTCAATTCAATTTTATTTATATAGCGCCAAATCATGAAACATGTCATCTCAAGGCACTTTACAAAGTCAAGTTCAATCATATTATACAGATTGGGTCAGATTATACAGATTGGTCAAAAATGTCCTATATAAGGAAACCAGTTGATTGCATCAAAGTCCCGACAAGCAGCATTCACTCGTGGGGAAGCGTAGAGCCACAGGAAGAGTAATCTGCATTGTACATGGCTTTGCTGCAATCCCTCATACTGAGCAAGCATGAAGCGACAGTGGGAAGAAAAACCACCCATTAGCGGGAAGGAAAAACCTCCGGCAGAACCGGGCTCAGTATGAACGGTCATCTGCCTCGACCGACTGGGGTTACAGAAGACAGAACAGAGACACAACAAGAGAGACAAAAAAGCACAGAAGCACACATTGATCTAGTAATCTGTTCTACATTAGATGGTAGTAACGGGTGAGCCGTCTTCTCTGGATGATGTCACAGTTAACAGAACGCCAGACCAGGTGTACCTACTATGAAGAGAAATGAGAGAGAACAGAAAGTTAAAGCAGAAATGACAACACATAATGCATAATTGAAGAACAGTAGAACTCAATAGAGTGAGAAAATTAGATCCTGATATACTCCAGTAGCCTAAGCCTATAGCAGTAAAACTATAAAGGTAGCTGAGAGTAACATGAGCCACTAGTTATAATTTTTGTCAAAAAGAAAAGTTTTAAGCCTAGTCTTAAAAGTAGACAGGGTGTCTGCCTCACGGACCAAAACTGGGAGTTGGTTCCACAGGAGAGGAGCCTGATAGCTAAAGGATCTGCCTCCCATTCTACTTTTAGAGACTCTAGGAACCACCAGCAGACCTGCAGTCTGAGAGCGAAGTGCTCTGTTAGGAACATACGGGGTAATCAGAGCTCTGATATATGATGGAGTTTGATTATTAAGGGCTTTATACGTTAGAAGAAGAATTTTAAATTCTATTCTTGATTTAACAGGAAGCCAATGAAGGGAAGCTAAAATTGGAGAAAAATTATCCCTCTTGTTGATTTTCATCAGAACTCTTGCTGCAGCATTTTGGATCAGCTGAAGGCTTTGAACTGCATTTTGTGGACTTCCTGATAGTAAAGAATTACAATAGTCCAGCCTTGAAGTAACAAATGCATGGACCAGTTTTTCAGCATCACTCCTGGACAGAATGTTTCTAATTTTGGCGATATTCCTGAGGCGAAAAAAGGAAACTCTGGAAACCTGTTTAATATGGGATTTAAATGACATGTCTTGGTCAAAAATAACACCAAGATTTTTTACTTTATTACCAGAGGCCAGGTTAATGCCACCCAGATTAAGTGATTGGTTAAGAAGTTTATTTTTTGAGGACTCTGGCCCAAAGATTACAACTTCGGTCTTGTCAGAATTTAGATGCAGGAAATTTAAAGTCATCCAGCTTTTGATGTCATCAAGACATGACTGCAGTCGAAGTAACTGATTGGATTCATCAGGATTTATGGATAAATATAGCTGAGTATCATCAGCATAACAGTGGAAATTAATCCCATGCTGTCTGATAATTTTGCCTATCGGAAGCATATATATAGTAAAGAGAATTGGTCCAAGGACTGAACCCTGTGGTACTCCACAGGTGACCCTAAAGTTTGAGGAAAATTTATTATTAACCTGAACAAACTGGAATCTGTCCGACAGATAAGATTTAAACCAGCCTAATGCTTTTCCCTTAATCCCTACAGTATGCTCAAGTCTTTGTAGGAGAATATTGTGATCAACTGTATCAAACGCAGCACTGAGATCTAACAGGACAAGTATAGACACAAGTCCATTATCTGAGGCCATGAGAATATCATTAGTGACCTTCACCAGAGCTGTTTCAGTGCTATGATGAGCTCTGAAGCCTGACTGAAACTCCTCAAGTAGGTCATTACTTTGTAAATGTTCACAAAGTTGATTAGCAACTACTTTCTCAATAATTTTAGATAAGAAAAGAAGATTAGATATAGGTCTGTAATTTACTAACTCATCTTGATCAAGAGAAGGTTTCTTAAGTAAAGGTTTAATAACAGCTACTTTCAAAACCTGTGGTACATATCCATTTACTAAAGATAGATTAATCATGTCTAAAATAGGACCACTGATCAAAGGGAATATGTCCTTAAACAACTTGGTTGGGATTGGGTCTAACATACAGGTAGAAGGTTTAGATGAAGCTAAAATTTTAGATAGCTCAGAAAGCTCTACTGCTTCTAAACAGTTCAAACACTGCACAGGTTCTAAAGATTCCTCCAATGCTGCCTCACTTACTGAGGACGAGGTAATCATGTTTGGGAGGATGCCAATTATTTTATTTTTAATGGAGTCAATTTTATTTATGAAGAATCCCATAAAATCATTACTACTGAGAGCTAAGGGAATGGATGGATCAACAGAGCTGTGGCTCTGGGTAAGTTTGGCAACTGTACTAAAGAGAAATCTAGGATTATTTTTATTCTCTTCAATTAATGATGAAAAATACACTACACTTTTTTAACCGAGCCGAGACCAGTCAGTCCGAGCTCGGTAACCGAGATAACTCTTGTGTGTAAACGGTCAGCAGACTGAACTGGACCGCGCTAGACATAACCGGACCGCGCTAACTGCAGACCAGTTCCTGAGCAGGTCTCAGTCTGCTTTCTTTATCCCAGTAATTTGATAACAAAGAGCGCATGAGCAGACCACGTCATCCCCTTACAGTCAGCTGACTGTTTGCGGTTTTTCCGCCGTGTCTGGCTGCACGTCCTGATTCACACTCCATTCAGACAAATTTCAGACATTCATAATAATACTAGCTTCTTTATCATGCCACACGATTTCCAGAGATGATTCTGCTTAGCAGTGTGATGAACCTCAGTGTCTGTCGTTGTTTCCTGCGTCTGTAAATCCTTATTAGACGTTTGTTTGTCTTATCCACATCCCAAAAGACGACTATGTCTAATCATAACATCCTGAATGTTACGGGTGCCGCCATTTTGATTTGCTCGGTCCCGCCTTCAATCCCATAGAGCAGCAGTACCGCAGATCGTCACTAGGAGGCGAGGAGCAACCAAGGAACCGGGATAGTGTGGTGTGTAAACGGTCGTCTGGGCTCGGTTAACTGATCCAAGCTCAGACTGGTCTCGGCTCGGCTCGGTTAAAAAAGTGTAGTGTAAACGGGCCTATAGTTGGAAACTAGAGGATCTTACGTTTCCAACAAGGGGTCGGGGGTTATTGTCTGATCATTTCCAGTGACACGGCCGTAAGCGCAGATTGCTCCGTTTGTTAATGAATCCTTTCTATGTTGTTTCTTTCCTCTCGTGATCATCAAATATAACAATGGCACAGAAGAAGAAAATGACTGTTTGGGAAGCTTTGGAGACAATTTGGCAGACCAGTGATGGAGAAATTGAAGAATCTTCAGACAGCAGCTTGGTTTTTAAAGTGGAAGAAGATGAGGAAATGTTTCTGAGAGACCCAGTTCACGAGTATGTCAGTACGAGTATTTGACGAACCTGAACACAGCCACACACAGAGCTTAGTTTTAGAGCTTTTATTGAAGGTTGATTGTTGTGGAGGATGTGACCAACAGTTTATACCAGGCTAGAGCAGGAGGGTGGTGATGGTAGAAGCAGGAGAATGGACGGGAGCTGGAGAGCTGTGGGTGCAGTGCTGTGGAGCCAGGCAGACGCTGGGAGCCAGGTAACCTCCTGAGAAGGCGGGAGAGCGCTGGGGTCGAGGATGAGCCAGCAGCACAGCAGGGAGAGTTGCAGGCAGGCATGAGGAAGGTGACGAGGGATGAAGACTGGTGCAGCAGCCGATAGCAGTCGTGAGTTGACGTAGGTAGACATGAGCAGTAATGTTAGAGTCCAACAAAAAGAGTTCAGGTGGCCGACCAGGAGGTTGACGGCCATGGAGGAGCACAGAGACCCACTGGGGAGCGTTGGAGACCTCGAGCTGTGGATTAGGAGCGCTGGGGAACCCAGGATGCTTAGGAGCGCTGGGGAATGGCGTTTTGAGTGCGTTGGACAGCGGCGACTGGTGACCAAATGGGGCCAGCAAAGGATGGCCTGGGCGTGGCAGCCGCCGGAGCATCAGACTCTTCGACGGGCATCGCGGAGGGCGACCTCGGCGCCGTAGCAGCGGAGTCTACGGTGGGCATTGCGGAGGGCAACCCAGGCAAGGCAAAGTCAGCCAGCGGCGGAGCAGTAGGGTCTCAGGCAGTGGAGCAGCAGACCCGTCTATTTTTAAGTCTAATCTTAAAACTTTCCACTTTGACAAAGCTTATAGTCAGAGTGGCTCATGTTACCCTGAGCTATCTCTATAGGTACGCTGCTATAGGCTTAGGCTGCTGGAGGACATCGGGGCCTATTTCTCTCAATCTACTAATTTCTACTGTTCTCCAGTCTACTGTTCTCCAGTTTTGCATTACATTGAAATGACTGTTGTTATTTCATCTTTTAACTTTTTGCTCTCTCTCTTTTTTCTTCATAGGAGGTACACCTGGTCTGGCGTTCTGTTAACTGTGACATCATCCAGGGAAGACAGATCACACGCTATTACCATCTAATGTAGAACAGATTACTAGATCAATGTGTGCTTCTGTGCTTTTTGTCTGTCTTGTTGTGTCTCTGCTCTGTCTTCTGTAACTCCCAGTGGGTCGAGGCAGATGACCGTTCATACTGAGCCCGGTTCTGCTGGAGGTTTTTACTTCCCGCTAATGGGTGGTTTTTCCTTCCACTGTCGCTTCATGCTTGCTCAGTATGACGGATTGCTGCAAAGCCATCAACAATGCAGATGACTCTCCCTGTAGCTCTACGCTTCTCCAGGAGTGAATGCTGCTTGTCGGGACTTTGAAGCAATCAACTGGTTCCCTTATATAGGAAATTTTTAACCAATCTGTCTAATATGATTGATTTTGACTTTGTAAAGTGCCTCAAGATGACATGTTTCATGAATTTGCGCTATATAAATAAAATTGAATTGAAAATTGAATTGAATTTAATTGAATTAAATTCTCCTTAGGTGTGAGTGTACGGGAGAATGGTTGTTTGTTCTGTTTTTCTCTGTGTTGCCCTGCGATAGAGTGGCGACCTGTCCAGTGTGTTCCCCGCCTCTCGCCCATTGACAGCTGGAGAGAGGCATCAGCACCCCTTACGACCCCACAAAGGATAGACGTGTTAGAAAATGAATGGATGGATGGATGTTATACAGATCTGCAACAGCATGTGTCAGGACAAATAATCAAACAGGTTTGGTCTCCAGAGGGACACCAGGCAAGGATGCATCCCCCTTGCCTTGACTAAACAATTAGTCAAATTAATGATATTAAAGGTATAAAATGTATGAATATAGAGCATAAAATTAGTTTGATGCGGATAATGTATTACTTTATCTCCAGCACTCAAACACCTCTCTCTCTCAAGTAATTTGATAGAATCTTTCTCAAAAGTTTCAGATTATTCTATGAATTGATCAAAATCTACAGCACTGCCAATTAAGTGCTCTTTACAGAACTCCTTAGATATACAACTATAGTCAGGGAGTATTAAGTATTTGGGTCTTACTGTGTCGCCTAAATTGGCAGATTTAACAAAACTTAACTACATCCCTCTTTTAAAGAAGATAAAAGATGATCTTGTAAGATGGAAATTGCTACCAATATCACTTATGGGAAGGGTTGCTTCAAATAAAATTGTGATTTTATGTCATGGGTTACACTGTTCTTGGTTTTTGTATATATTTAGTTAGTTACATTCTGCCTGCTTTTGTTCCTTTCTCTCACCTCCTGTTGCCACCATCTCTCTCTCTCTCTCTCTCTCTCTCTCTCTCAGCTCCTTCTCCACACCTGTGTCTAATTAACCAATCTACCCCTGCCTTTGTTTCCAGCTCCCTTCCTCACAGTATTTAAGCTCCTCTCATTTTTCCACTCTCTGCTGGTTTCTTTTGTTCTACTCTGTTTTGCTCTGCTTGCAACACTGCTGCACTGCTTCCTGTTCCTGTCCCTGTCCCTGTCCCTGTCCATGTCCCTGTCACCACTGCTGCTGCCTGTCACCTTGCCTCATCTCTTCCACGTGTTCCTCCCCAGGTTTATGGGTTTTTTTTGTAAGTTTTTGGGCTTTTCCATTAAACTCAACCATAATAGCTCCCTGCCTTTGTCTCTGCGTTTAGATCCTACCACAACCTAACCTCCAAACATAAGATTTTACTTAGAGTTAATTACTCTTGCTCAATGATTCCAGATAAACCATCATTACTACAGAAGGCTAAAGATAACATAGGACTAGATCTGACTTACTTCCATTACTATTTCTTAGCAAATAGGATACAAAACATTTCAAAATGGTTAAAACATAATCCCTTAGGTGAGCAATGTGTAGATACAAAACAGAAACTGTGATATCAAGATTCCTGATTTGCCATTTCTTACCTCAAACACATAACGGCACGCATGCTTTAAAAATATCAACAACAGCTCTTCTCTGATAGCATGGTGGGAGTTTCTTAAGATTATGGAGTCATCACTTATCCTGTGCAGCCGAACACCTATCTGGAATAATAATGACATCCTACAAACAAATTATATGATAAACTTTCCTTTCTGGAAGAGAAAGGGTATTGAATACCTGGAACATATATTTGAAGGAATTGAGTTTATCTCATTTCATAAATAAATATACAATACAGTATTGGCAAACTAAATTCCTAGAATATGAACAAATTAAATCTGTAATTTAAAAATACATTTAAGATCATTGGGGTTTACAAATGCCATTAAATGAATTAGAGTTGCTTGATTTAACCCCCCCCCCCCCCAAAAGAAAAATTGTCTAAACTCTATAGGACCCTGTCTAAACTAGATGATTCATTATCTGTCCCTATTGTTATGGCAATTGTACTGAAACAACAATTTCCCCCTGGGATTATTAAAGTATGTCTGATTATTATGAAATGGGATGCAGATTTATCAGTCAGCTTTGAACAAAACTCCTGGTCTCAGATATGTTCAAAAGCTTTAAAAATTACTAGAAACCCAAATTTACAAGCAATATAAAATACTTCAGAGAATACATTGTACAGGTCAAACATTATTCAGGATGGATTTCACACAATCTAATATCCAGGGCTTGGCATTCCTGGAGTGTGCCACTCTTGAGCGGGTGTCATGGCTGGGGGCCCCCTGGGGGCTTGGGTCCTGTGTAGCATGTTGCTGGGGGTTTGGGCCGGTGCATGCCCCGGTGTCTGGCCCTACCCGGGGCCTCTGGTGCACTTGGGAATGTTGGGACCTGTGCACAGGCAATAATCCTAACAGTTATGTTCATCCACTGTGGTTATATATACTTGTTTTGAGGTTCTGGGGCCAGATATGTGAAGACTTTCAATAAACTGAGATGTTAATTTTCATCTTCCCCCTCAGTCTACTTACTAGGTAAATTGGATGATAGCACTTTGGAAAAAAACTGTTTGGATGGCATTGACTGTCCTATGTATAGCTAAGAAAACTCTCCTCATGAATGGGAAAAGCAAAAAATTCTCAATAGCAATCATTTTTGCTGATTGCTAGACTGTATCAGTCTGTCTTCCTGAGACAGCATCTACATCCACATCAGATCTATCTCTCTGGGCTCCCTTGGTCGGCTCCATCACCTAGTGGGTGTGGGGCTTGTTGGATGTCTCCTGTTGGAAGTTATGGCTGATTTGGGGGGTGCCTGAGTGTTGGCTGCTTGAGGGGTGCCAGAAGTGGGGTGTCTGGTGGGTCTCATGTGGTGTGGGAGTTGTTTGAATGTTGGTGTTTTGGTGTTGGTGTGTTGGTGTTTTAATATAATTTTTATTTCCTCAGCGTGGGGAGTGGGGGAGGGAAGTAGTGGGGGGATGTTTGGATGGCTCCGTGTCTGGCTCCTTGCCTTGATCCTGGTTAATGGCGGCTGTTGTTGCTGGGCTCTAGAGTGGATTTATTTTCTTTCTTTTAATTTTGATTTTTGAAAACTAACCTCATTGTCGTCTCTCCTTCTTGTGTTGTTAATGAATGTTTTAGGTGTTTTAACCTGACAGGTATGTTGTTCCCCAGTCATTTCCTCTCTATCCCCAGATGCAGCCCTCTGCTTGCTCCATCACACTCGCACACATGTAGGTGATTTATTACACAACTTAGACACTTTCATTTATAACGTTCTCATAACAGACATGTTGGCCATGAATTGGGGGAGGGGTAAGCACATGGGGGGGGGGGGCTGATTGTGTTGGCCTTCCTCTTTAAGACAGTAAACTAGGTGTCTTGGCCTGTGTCTAAACTTGGCCTGTTTTCAGTTTAAAGTCTGGCCAACTGGCATTTGTATGTCAGCAAGGGGTAACCCATAGCTCATTTGTCTACTGCCTTTTTTTGGCTGCCTGCAGGCTTTTATTAAAGCATATCAGCCAATAAGCTGCCTACTTGAAGAAAGCTTGTTGCTACTTAAACAGCTGCTTAACGCTGTTTGAACAAAGTGTGTGCTTCTGTGACTTGTGAAGATGGACCAAGCAGAGCTGGTTGCCACAGAACTTAGCCGCGGCAGCAGTGCTTTGCTGTGGGAGTACTTGTTCACCAGCACTACAAATGATGACAGATCCTGAATTGGAAAGTGATGGAGCAGAAGAAATATATGATAGTGACTGTATAACGTTAGAGAACATTTACAGTTTCCAGCTGATGTTAACTGAAGAAGACGACAATGAAGAAAATTGTGAACTGGCAGCAGAGGAGCCAGAATGTAAGATCTGAAGCTATCGGCTGCACAACATTTGAAGACAGTGTTAGCGAAATGGAGAAGATCCATAATTTTGACTGCCAATGCTATGGGAGAAGAAATGAGAACTCTGCTTTTGGGACACAGTCCTGCTGCCGCAAATATTCTCCAGAGTTTATATACAAAAAACGTGTGGATTATTTAGGAGCAGAAAGGAGGTGGCAGGACATGAGAATCATTGGACATATTGAAGCTAACAGGCGTACAGTAGTGACTTTAGCAACATCAACATCCACCAAAAAGATACAGATGAAAAGAAAACATGCCAGGACAACTTATATGATCAGAGGCGTTGAAGTCTGCAGCAATACTTTTCAGTTCCTCATGGGGTGACTTTGAGAATTAAAATAAAACTATTATGACATATCATATTGAAATTAAAGTAGTATATCTCTCCATTTTTATATCTAAACATGATTTAACTGACAGATTATTATTGTTATGTGTTTTTAATCTAAGGCAAAACATTAAAAATATATATTTCTCCTGTTTCAACTGTTGTGCTGTGTCAATTGCAGACCACTTTGTTGAGTCAGAGAGCACCGCCTGCCCAAAAGTGCAGATGGTGCTGACCCACTAGCAGCAATCACCAATAGATCTAACTGGTGTCAAAGCAGAACGCAGCACAAGCCTGAGTATATTAAAATAGAATAGAGTGGTGTGGACCTTTTTTTACCGTTGTATTTTTAATCTTGAGTTTGAGGTTTAAAAAGCATAAACGAAAACTTCATGTTTTACCTAAGATGCCTAATTCTATAAACACATCCATATGCAGGGAAAAAAACTACTGTTTTGCAATATTTGTAAGAAGCTCTAGTGTAGCAGCACTAGAGCTAGCTTGTTATAACCAGAACTGACTACCACATAAATATCTATGTATGCACGCCTGTAATGAGGTTAGCTGCTGTACTGAATCAGAACATTTTGCAGATGATATGACAATGGTGTGTGTGTAGGTTGGACACACACATTCAACATTCACCACTAGGCAAAGTTGTTTCTCTTCTCATATTGTCCTTAGATTATGTGTCAGTTTTTGTGTTTAAGCTGCCATGGATGCCGTGAAATTAAAAGCATCACAATTCCTAAATGTATAAGTATGGCCATGTTCCAGATTTGTTGCAGACATCTTTCATGTTTGTGTCGAAACCATGATCCTGCAACTTATTTTTTTTCTCCTCATACATGACTGGAGTGCTCTCTTTCAAACTGCCTCTGTTATGAACCTCTCTATTCGCACTCGCTGCACAATGCATTCACTTGACCTTTGCATTAGTTAGAACTTTCACTTTGAGATTGTTTGAAGACAAGCTAGAATGCTACTAAATCTGCAAAGTATGTGGGAGGGCATTTAAAGAGGCACTAAATTAGACTTTGCATAATGTAAGGACAAGATGGATTGAATACATCAATTAAAACATTTTTTTTTAACCAAACAATGCATTTGCATCCCTGAGCTTAAACACCAAAACTGATTAGTGTGCCTTCTGAATATCTATACATGCATGCAATGAGGAATCCAAATCAGAAGAGCTTTTATAGCCAAGAATGATTTTACACATACAAGGAATTTGTTTTGGTATTGTTGGTGCATAACAAGCATTATCTAAATATAAACTATTAAGAAAATTTAAATATATGTACACAGTGTGTTTTTAAGAATAAAAAAGAGCAGTACAGCTGGCAGTGGTAAGTACCAGTGAAATGTTCACAAATGTGCAAATGTTCAAAATAGTGAGAAGTTTTAAATATATAAGTATAAATACTACAGAACAAGGAAGACCTAGCTGAATGTAATGCATAGAGTGGATGATATATGGATGAGGCTATATTGAATTAAAACTTTTACTTTCAGATGTTATGACTACTATGTAGGCAGTAATGGCAAGCTGTGCAGTGAATAAGTGAGTTTAAAATGTGTATTTTCTCCTCCCTCTGTCTATTTAGATAGGAAGAATACCTCCGCTCAAAACCAGCTCCCACGGACTCAAGTCAGCCAGGGATTTCGCAGTTCATCATAAGCTTGCAACAACAATGTCCAGCCATCCCAACACTACGCCATTATGCAATCAATACTCTCAGACCTGGTTATACATTGCAACTTGCCATTGTTGACAATTGAGCCCCCAAGCTCTTGGCGCTTCTTGTCTATTGTTGGTGTAATAAGAGTAGTGTTGGAAAAGCAGACAAACCTAAAGAATAGTCTCCCAAATTCTGAAAATGTATCAGTCACAGTTGACATTTGGTCAGATCGCAAGATGCAGGGCTTCTTAAGAATTACTACTCACTGGTTGGATGATGGAGAAGGTGGAATAGTCCTGAAATCCACTTTGCTGGCTTGTAATAAGGTTCAGCGTTTCCCATATAAGGGAAAGAATTTGTGAGGAGTACCAAATCAGAAGAAAGATCAATGTGTGCTTCTGTGATCGTTTGTCTCTGCTCTGTCTTCTCTAACCCCCAGTCGGTCGAGGCAGATGACCGTTCATACTGAGCCCAGCTCTGCTGGAGGTTTTTCCTTCCCGTTAAAGGTTTTTTTTTCTTTCCACTGTCGCTTCATGCTTGCTCGATATGAGGGATTGCTGCAAAGCCATGGACAATGCAGACGACTCTCTCTGTGGCTCAACAATCATTCAAGCAGCAGCATTCACTCAGGAGGAGTACACATATCTGTATAATATGATTGAATTTGACTTTGGAAAGTGCCTTGAGATGACATGTTTCATGAATTGCCGCTATATAAATAAAAGTGAATTGAATTATTCCAAGAGACCCAGTGTAGAAACTGGTGTGACGTGCTATGCTGTCGCATGGCTCTTCCGCCCACTCGGCAGACTTGGAACCATATTAATAACTTTTAAAATAGGAAAAAACCCAGTAATCCAAATAGAACTAGTGTGATGTGCCTTGCTGTAGCACCATGTAGGGCCATGCCTAGCATGGCTCCTCTGCCTTCTTCCTGTACTTGGAACCCTAATAATGAAAAAAACAGAAATCCCAATATGGTTCCTTACCACGCTGTAGCAGGCAAACTGCCATGCATCACATCCCAGCAAACACCTGTATGTAGGGCTACATACAGGTGAGAGAACATAACCCATCTGGGACTGACCAGATGGGTTATGTTCTTGTGCACGACATAGATCTTTATCTAGGAGAGTTTATTAAACCAAATCACCCTGATACACTCAAAACTATTTGAATCACAAACTCCTTAACTAACAAGAAACATATGTCTAACTACTAAACAAAGGTAAAATGTAAAATGATCAATTAGGAATAAGTTAAATACTAAAAGATCATACATTTGGACAAGCACTTTCTGGACAATTAATTAGGTGATCCAAACTGATTAGCAGGATATTGAAATAAACACATTTTTGAATCAACATTCATGTTATAATTAATGTTTAAGATCGATGATGAGGTAGCAGTGTCATCAGAAAAAGGGGGAGAGAAAACCAGGCCATGTTCAGAGTAATGCATGTGTGGTTTATCTCCTTGCTTCTACAGTTAGTTCACCGGACAAAGGGACTATTCAATATCTACATGCTCCCTCTTGCTCAGATAATAAAAAACTCAGA
The DNA here is from genome assembly GCF_011125445.2 of Fundulus heteroclitus. Taxonomy (NCBI): domain Eukaryota; kingdom Metazoa; phylum Chordata; class Actinopteri; order Cyprinodontiformes; family Fundulidae; genus Fundulus; species Fundulus heteroclitus. Next base: position 206,119 of record NW_023396813.1, read on the forward strand.
TAATAAAAAACAACAACATCAGCTACCATAATTATGCAGACGACACACAGCTTTACATCATCATCATGTCACCTGGTGACTATAAACCAGTTCAGGCACTGAGTAAATGTTTAGAAGAAATCAATACGTGGATGTGTCAAAACTTTCTTCAGTTGAATAAAAACATAAAAGAAGTAGTAATCTTTGGACCAATAGAGGAGAGATCAAAAGTTAGCACACAGCTTCAGTTGCTTCAGCTATGAACCACTGATCAGACCCGAAATCTGGGAGTAGTGATGGACTCAGACCTGAACCTCCAAAAGCATCTAAAGACAGTTACAAGGTCGGCTTTCTATCACCTGAAGAACATTTCTAGGATTAAAGGACTGATGTCTCAGCAGGATCTGGAAAAACTAATCCATGCGTTTATATTTAGTAGAATTGATTACTGCAACGGTGTTTTCACAGGTCTGCCTAAAAAGTGGATCAGACAGCTGCAGCTGATCCAGAACGCTGCTGCCCGTGTCCTCACTAAGACTAAGAAAGTAGAGCACATCACCCCAGTTCTAAAGTCCTTACACTGGCTCCCTGTATCTCAGAGAATAGGCTTTAAAATACTTCTGTTAGTCTATAAATCCCTGAATTAGCACCTAAATACATCACAGACTTGTTATCAGTGTATCAACCATCCAGACCACTCAGGTCTTCTGGCTCCAGCCTACTCTGCATACCTAGCAGGGGCGTAGAAAGGTTTTGAAATGTGGGGGGGGCAAATAAGATAGATAAGGTATTATAGCCAAATGGCGAGCGGAGCAAACCAAAAAATCTTTTGGGTCCATAGGCAAGGAAAAGTGAAATGCCCCCCTATTGAACATGTTTAACTGATTAAAGAAGCAATCAGTACATCTACATCTATATCAGCACTATATGCTTAAGAGTTATTTTTTCGAGGCACATCATTATCTTCTCAACATTTAGGAGGTATTTACCAAACAAAGAACTACCCCAAGAGGCATAGGCAGCCACAGGTCATTAAACTTAAGGTTGTGCATAAAATGTAAAAATGACCAGAAAGGCAAAATTATCAGAAGCATAGAGGAAACTTTTAATGTTTTGTGACATAAAAATTGTAGTACAGATAAATGGTCTGCAAAATTGTTAATACTGAACTACAGCAAACAGCAATATCAACATTTTTAAAGGAGATGACCTGGTAAGTCAAATTTGCCAAAAAACCTGAGGCGACGGTCAGTCTTGATTCTTCTCAGTGTGGACGTAGCTGTTGTGATAGGGACGGTCAGACAGATCTTGATGAGTTTTTTCAACTCGGACACCATTGAGACTGCTACTGGATTGTCTGTCAATGACTGGATGGCTTGGACTATAGTTGACACTGTTTTACTAGGACCAAGTGGGCTTCACAGCAGTGAGCACTCTTTCCAAGTTTGTCGTATCCCTCCGTCGCTCTGATCGGATAAACAAATGTTACGGCAAATTCTACATCATAAAAAAAGAAAAACCTACCAAAAAATCCTCGCTCTCATGTAATCTTGAAGACATTCTTCTTCCAAATGTTGGCTACAAACGACGTATTTTCTCTCTGGCCAGAAACACGATGGCAAGTTGGCAATCCAACAAAACAGCCCGTGGTGGATCATGAAGTGGAAAGATGAAAAAACTAATGTTTTTTCCACTTTTACCCGATGTTTGTAACATCCAACTGCCATGCACGTGAGCATTGTTGCTCTCGCGAATTTCAATGGTGAAGTCCTCTGGAAATCCAAAATAATTGTTGTTGATCGCAGCTGTGTCCAACAGCTCCTACAGCTGGTAATGCGCGGTGAACTGCCGTCGGCTCTCCACTTATCCACGTCACAGGATGTGATGTCAGGCGGCCATTACTGCCCATATTTGGGCAGTAATGACCGCCCCCATACACAGTGATCCAGATGACAATTTTTTTTTCTTATTGATTAACGCTAAATTCATTAATTAACCACAAACGTATTAGTTTTAGGTATAGCTAATGATCCCCTGATTTTTCCTTGTTGACCGGACTTCCCCTTTAAAGTTACTAATATTGATTTCAGAGTAAAATGGTTTTGACATAACAAATGTGCAATTATTGATAATAAAAATAATATAACTTACTACGGTGGGAATCGGTGGGTTCTTGTAAAAATTCAGGTTATCCTAGGTCTTGGTTTAAATCTTGTCTTCTTTGTCTTAATGGTTTTAAAGGGAGTGACTATAGCGCATGAGTCAAGAGGTCATTAAGTGGACAGACTCATAAAAGTTGGATACCGAGAAGATGCCCACACATGTTACTTATTAACTAGGTCCCAGTAAACAGTACATAGTCATACAAGATGTAAACAATTTACACATACTAAGAGTACTGAAGCTTAACCCATATAAAACAAAATAATAATAATGAATTTGAACATTTAAAAGATAATGAAATAACCAGTAGACTTCAAGTAATTTAAAATTGAATTAAGAGAAAACAAATTAATTAATAAGAAGAATTGAATTCAATGACAGTACCACTATCAATTAATTAGGTAACCAAATACTTCTTGTTGATATTGTTAGCTTTCTTACTGTTGTACTTATCAAAATAATGGAAAAAGTTAAAATTAAATTTTATCTCAAAAGTGGGGGGGCAAAGCATACCTTTTGCCCCCCCTGCCCAAAAAGTGAGGGGGCACTTGCCCCCCTTCCCCCCCCCCCCCCCTATTCCTACGCCACTGCCTACAACCAGAACCAAACACGGAGAAGAAGCATTTAGTTCACTGAGCTATAATATACACTGGAGTGCTGATTTTGCCGAAAAACAGAAGTCACTGGCCGCCATCTTGCTACTCCCTACTCTCACAGAATCCCATAGGATTTGGTTGCAACAACAAGCAGTTTTCTGGCTGAGTGAAAACGTTTCACAGGTAATTCTACAGTCAGTGGGATGTACTAACCTATCAACTACTAGGAAATTAGGGTGCTGAATATTTTACATGTTATTCATATTAAATATATATAGTATATTATATATGATAATATATATAGATATATATATATATATATATATATAAACATTTATAAATATATAAATAACAATATACAAAAACTATATATATATATATATTAATATAAGATATATATATATATATATATTAATAATAAATGCTAAATATTTCAGCACATTACTTTCTCAGTACTTGACAGTTTTAGAACATAACATTAAAGTTTATGGCATTTGACATTTTAAAAGTTTTAAGCCCCCCCCTGAACATGAAAAAATCCTTGTTATTCGATGCTGTAGCGCACATATTCTCTAGTTACTGGGGGAAAATAGGGAGTACCAATATGGCGGCTGGTGGCTTCAAAGCGACTCGTTCTAACAGCCGGCGATTAGCACTCCAGTGTATAATATAGCTCAGTGATTTAGTTCCTATGCTCCACTGATCTGGAACAAACCTCCAGAAAATTGTAAAGGTGCGGAAAGCCTGAGTTCTTTTAAATCAAGATTAAAAACACATTTGTTTAGGATCGCCTTTGACTGTTCTACCTAAACTGAATCTCCACTTTTTTGTTCTATTTTCTATCTGCATTTTATTCCTACTTGCTTTTATTCTGTTTTATTTTGCTATATTTTAATCATGTAAATCACTTTGCATTGTATTTGTACTGAATTGTGCTATATAAATAAATTTGCCTTGCCCATTTCAAATATATTCAAATGTCTAAATTAAGTCTGCTGGCAGACTTTTGGTCTGCCAGTTTTCATAGCTCATAGTCTGAGGCATCAGTTTAATACTAAGCAAACAGTTACAGTTTAGGACTGTCATACATCTAACCTACTTCAACCTGCCAAAGTTAGGAGAAAAACTCCCAAAACAAAATAAAACAAATACACTTGTTGATGTTTTCTGCCGGCTGGGAAAAGTTTCTGATTTGGAAACAAAAAGTACATCCACTGGGTTTCAAGGCGATACAGTTTTACTGCAGTTCAAGAATCGAAAATGATGAAAACCGCAGATACACGACTGGAAAAATAATTAGAATTCCTTTGTCTCGTTAGACAATCTTCATTAGATTTTCTGATACCGGGATCGCAAACAGCTTTGATCCACCGATCTGTGATCGGAATAGGGGGTTGGAAGTCAGCTTAAACCACAGAGCTGGTCTTCAAAGCTGCAGTGCTTTGAAGACCAAAGGAATGAAGCCAGTGACGAGGGAACTCGACAGCAAGTTTCTCAGAAGCCAGTTGAATGTGCTCTCAGAGTAATGCACGAATGTGTCACAGAGTAAAAGTACTGTAATAACGTGCACCTGGTCCTTTTACCCTGCGTGAAGGGCGGTATGACTGCTGGGACATGAATACACAGCTCATGGAATCAGCTGCAAAGCCTGCTGGAACATGTAGCCACGCATGTTTCCTTGCACATGTTCAAACGAGCATTATTGTTTATTGCTACTGAATATTCTATAACTGAAGTGAATATCAGCCCAACTGGCTTTGATATTAGGACAGTAGTTAAGAGACTGATTTGAGCACTAGCATTCTTCTAACTGCAAACTCTGGAATAAATGAGTGATAACTTATCTTCAAGTTTAAGAATTAATTAGCAGAAATAAATACTCATCCAGGGAACACAGGTATATGTTTTTTTTTACCTATATTAACAATATATTTCAGTCAACAACTCTTCTTTACTAGGCTAGTGAAACTTAACAAAAACTACTAAGCAAAATCAAGATTAAACAAACTAAGAAATTCCATACACACAAAATAACAATGGGACAAATAAAATAGTTGAAAACCATAACAAGATAATATAATTTTTCCTTTATTGTCCCGCAATGGGGAGATTCGGGTGTAATAGTGACAAACACAGTTACACACAATTATTAGCAATGAAAAAAAGAAAAATAGGAAAAAGAACAAATCAGTCTATTCTAAAGTTACCTCTAAAGAAACACCAACAGTAGAAGATAAAAGTTAAATACCAAAGTAAATATTGCACAATGTAAAATAGTTGACTGCGGGGAAAAAACTCCAGCCTATTTACATAACAACCAATAATAATAATGCAAAATTCACATAATGTACGGTAATAGAATATTACCTAGCTAAGGTGCGTGCAAGTTACCTTAGCATCTGGGAACAGTGTAGACAATTAATGGTCGGATCAGAATAGTTTTATTATGTCTGTTGGGAGCAGCTGAGATTAAAAAGTCTGGCTGCAGCTGGGAGGTACGACCTGCGGAAGCACTCCTTAGAGCATCTGAGATGCAGCAGTCTGTCATTAAAAAAGCTATCCAGCTCTGCAACAGCTCCATGGGGTGGGAGACATTGTCAATCAGTGATGTGATTGTCCTTACAGTACTTCTGTCTGCAACACTTACACTTGGTCCAGGGGCATCCCAGACAGCTGGCTCTCCTAATAAGCTTATTCAGCCACTTTCTCTCAGCTACAGATCAGTTGCTGCTCCAACAGACCACACCATAGAAGATGGCTGATGCCACCACAGAGTTGAAAATAAATCTTCAGTAGCGGCATGTGCAAAAAGCAGCATGCTGCAGTTACATTGCTCCGTCTTGCTTTTCAACTTTCTTACTTTTATCTTTTTTTGATTGCTCTTGTTTTTTCACGGTAACTCTGAAGTATTGTCCTCTCTAACGAGGTCATTCTCAGAGAGTTTCCGTGCTTTTTCGTGTTGTTTTTATCATGCCACGCTCACCGGGACACGCTGCCTTTGTTTACTCCGGAGAACAGCTGATAGGGCTAATGCCGACCAGCGTAGTAGCCAGACCAGCTGAAATACCACCCGAACTCTGGAGAAAAACACGCCGAGGCTGCAGAGGAGGAAAGCAACATTGGGGGATGAAAGGAGGGTCCGGACGGGCTTGTTGAAAGGAGAAGATTTAAGCAATGTCTCCCCTCTGTTGTTATGGGTAATGTGCGTTCCCTTAGCAACAAGATAGACGAGCTAACGGCGCTAATGCGGAGCCTATCCTATCGGAGTACCGGGATTGCAGTCTGATGTGTTTCACTGAGACATGGCTGCACAAGGACATTACGGACCAGACTGTCTCCGTGGATGGCTTTCACACCGTCCAGGCCGACCAGGACACTAAGAGTGGTAAGCACAAAGGAGGGGGGCTTGCCATTCTAGTAAACAGCAGATGGTGTTACCCGGGTCACATCACCATTAAAGAACAGCTCTGTAGCCCGGATGTTGAAATGCTAGCCGTTGGACTCCGTCCTTACAAGCTGCCTAGAGAGATCCCACATGTCATCGTTGCTGTCCTGTACATCCCTCCGTCTGCAAATCCAACATCTGCCTGCAGCATCATACACACCACCATCTCCAAACTACAGACCCAACATCCTAATGCCCTCATCATCATGTCGGGAGACGTTAACCATGTCACCGTGAACAAAGTTCTGCCGACCTTCAAACAGTATGTGAGCTGCCCTACCAGAGAGAAGAGGACCCTGGACCTGATGCATGCTAACATTAAAGATGCATACATCTCCACTTCTCTCCCCCCCTCTGGGAAGGGTCAGATCACAACCTGGTTCACCTCAAACCCTGTTATGTGCTTCTGGTGAAGAGGAAGCCTACAACCATTAGGACTGTGAGGAGGTGGTCCTAGGAGGCTTATGAGGCACTGCAGGCCTGCTTTGAGGTGACTGACTGGCCTGCCCTCTGTGAGCCCCACGGGGAGGACATCGATGGGCTCACAGAGTGCATCACGGACTACATCAACTTCTGTGTGGACTGCAATGTTCCAGCTCAGGCTGTCACCTGTTACACCAATAATAAACCATGGATCACCAAGGACATAAAGGCCACTCTGAATGAGAAGAAGAGGCCGTTCAGAGATGGCAACCGTGATGAGGTGAGGAGAGTGCCGGGGTACTGAAACGTAAAATCAGGGAGGCTAAGGACAAATACTGGAGAAAGCTGGAGAATAAACTCCAGACCAACAACATGAGAGATGTGTGGAGTGGGATGAGAGCCATCACAGGGTTCCAGAAGTCTAGTGGTGGTGTGGGGTTGGAAGGTCGCGTGGACCGGGCCAATGAACTGAACCTATTTTTCAATAGATTTGATACTGCGGCCCATCCCCCACAACTCTCTGCTGCTCGCTTCCCTACAATGACCACTCCACCTTCCCCCACTCCTCCTCCTTACAGACCCCCTGTCTGCTCCTCACCACCTCAATCCACATCCACCAACTTCACCCCTCCCCCTTGCTTCACATCATGTCCTCCACAACCAGAGGACCTCACCCCTCCCCCTACTGTTACCACTACAGTGTCCTTCACTCCTGACCTGGTGAGAAGACAGCTAACCAGACTCCACTCCGGCAAAGCCGCAGGCCCCGATGGTGTATTCCCCAGGGTGCTCAAAGCTTGTGCCTACCAGCTGTGTAGAGTACTTAGCCTAGTCTTCAGCCTGAGCCTGCACCTCCAGAGAGTCCCCGTCCTCGTTCCTGTGGCAAAGACACCGCGTCCCAGTGGCCCTCAGGACTACAGACCCGTGGCACTGACGTCCCACATGATGAAGACCTTTGAGAGGCTAGTCCTGGAGCAGCTAAGGCCCATGGTCAAGTCCCTCACCGATCTACTACAGTTCGCCTACTAGCCCCCCCTGGGAGTTGAGGACAGCATCATCTTCCTGCTGAACAGAGTCTACACTCATCTGGATAAGCCGGAGAGCACTGTGAGAATCATGTTCTTTGATTTCTCCAGTGTCTTCAACACCATCCGTCCGGCTCTACTGGGTGAGAAGATGACGGCGATGTAGGTGGAGGCACCCATCGTGTCCTGGATTGTTGATTACCTGACGGGCAGACCACAGCATGTACGCCTACAGAACTGTGTGTCTGACAGGGTTGTCAGCAACACTGGGGCCCCTCAGGGGACTGTCCTCTCCCCCTTTCTCTTCACCCTTTTTAGCTCAGACTTCGACTATTGCACTGAGTCCTGCCACCTTCAGAAGTTTTCTGATGACTCAGCAATAGTTGGCTTCATTGAAAAGGGTGATGAGAGTGAATATAGGTCAGTGGTGGGCAACTTTGTCACTTGGAGTGAGCTGAACCATCTGCAGCTCAACGTGACAAAGACTAAGCAGCTAATAGTGGATCTGAGGATGACAAAAACACCTGTGACCCCTGTTTCCATCCAGGGGGTCCCTGTAGACACTGTGGAGGAGTATAAGTACCTGGGAGTGTACTTTAACAATAAGCTGGACTGGACAAGAAACACCGAGGCGGTCTACAAAAAGGGCCAAAGCCGACTCTGAGCCGACTCCGAGGCTGAGGTCCTTTAACATCTGTGGGACGATGCTGAGGATGTTTTATGAGTCTGTTGTTGCCAGCACGCTCTTCTTTGCTGTCACAAGCTGGGGCAGCGGGCTGCCGACAACAACAGACTGAACAAAGTGATCAGGTGGGTCGGTGATGTCGTGGGGGAGGAGCTGGACACTGACCACCGTGGCAGAGAGGAGGATGCTGTCCAGGCTCCAGTCCATCTTAGACAATGTCTCACACCCTCTCCATGACACACTGGCCGAGCAGAGGAGCTCCTTCAGCAGAAGACTCCTCTCACCCAGATGCACCACAGAGCGCCACAGGAAATCATTCCTGCCTGTGGTCATCAATCTTTACAACATCTCCCTCAGTGATTCAGACACCCCCCTCTGTAACTGACATTCATTCCTTGCACAAGTCACTATCCCTTTATTGGATCTGTAGTTATACACACACACATATATATATATATATATATATATATATATATATATATATATATATATATATATATATATATATATATATATACATATATATATATATACACACACACACATATATATATATATATATATATATATATATATATATATATATATATATATATATATATATACCAGTTCATTGTTATTGTTTTGATGCGGGTTTTTCGCGCATGCACGCCGGACTGGTAGGCAAAAGGCGAACACAATGGCGGACGCAAACAGAGAAACTGTTTCTCCACGTATTTTTCTTCTTTAGATAACATATCACAAGATGGTTTTAAGAGTAAGTTGATGGTTGATGGTATCAGATTGCCAGATCCACACAGCAAAAGCCTGAAGGGACGGAGCGAGTCTGTGAAATGCTGGCGAAGTGTTCCGTACCGCGACATACAGCTGCCTTATAAACACGGCAGGCCAGTACACACAAGAGAGCACGAAAGCCATGAAACCACTGGACGGCTACAATTATTTTATATCGGGAAAAAGGCTCCAGCAAAGCCCGCAACGCCATGAGGGATTAAGAGGGTCAGAAAATGGATGGATGGATGGATGGATGTTGTTCACACGTTTGTGTAACAGCAGAAAGCGGCGTCGGGCACAGGCCGCGTCTCAGCAGAGAGGAAGACCCGCCCGGTAGGTTAAAAAAAACCATTGTTTACTACGGATTATTTTGGTGTTTTTGTCTTGTTAAAATAGGTGGGGGTGTCGGCGACATTGCAGTGTAAACACTGCAATGTCGCCACCTCCCCTTCGCCCGTGAACGGGCGAAGGGGAGGTGGCGATCGCTACACGGGCCGGAGTAGCGATCTCCACCTCCCCTTCGCCCGTTCACGGGCTGCGGCAGCAGCAGCCGCCGCTGTCTGAAGCAGCAGCGGCCGCTTCTCCGGCCCGTTTAGCGATCGCCACCTCCCCTCCGCCGCTATTTAAGTAGGACAATGACTAGAATTAAGTTGTATTTACCGGAGATGAAGTGTAGACTGCAAATTCTGTCATGGTATGATGGCTCCCACAGTCCATTGGGAGTGTCTGCCTGCGCTCTTTTCATTGAAAATATCCATTTCTTTCTTCGTCCTTCCTCCTTCGGTAAACGACAGAAACGTACATCCGACGATTTGGAATGCCTCTCTGTGCAACCGGGAGCACAACAAGTCGTAGGCATTGCTTAGATTCCAAAAAAAAACTAACTAAAAGTACACTCTAAATCACCTGTTTTGTCATGTAGTAGACGAGAGCAGCTCTGTTTTTTGCCTACCCGTGGGACCCGGATGTAGCGCTGACGTCACACGTGAACTACTCTATATATATATATATATATATATATACACATATGTATGTATGTATGTATGTGTGTGTATATATATATATATATATATATATATATATATAATACCTTGTGTGGAATGTTGTAAATATATTTGTAAAAATGTGTGTATATCTGGAGCATGTAACAAAAGTAATTTCCCTCTGGGATTATTAAAGTATGTCTGATTCTGATTTAGGAATGCCCCTTAGACTCCAAAAGACCTCTGCCTCCTCAGCAGGTAGGGCCCACTATTTTAACATCAGTTACCTGGATGCTCCTCTTTGTCAGAGAGGTGAGTCTGCATCTGCAAAAGTCCACCACCAGCTCTGGTTTTTCATGCATTTAACGTGAGGTGGATCCACTATGGCAAGCCATTTTAACATAAATTCGGTTTCGTCTGACTATCCGTAATTACATTCCAGATATCTTAAAATGCATTTTGACTAGACAAAACTACATTTTGACTATCCGGAATGGTAATTTAAATTATCTTTATTTACATTCTGACTAGGAAGAATAATAATTCAAGATATCTTCAATTACATTTTGACTAGTCAGAATTCCTTTCAAGATATCTCAAATTACGTCACAGGATTCGTCATTGAAAGCGTCACACATCCGTAGATGTAATTTAAGATATCTCGAACGTAATTATGACTAGTCAGAATTACAATTTAAGATATCTGAAATAAGACATTGCGTGTAAGCCCCTTATTGGCTGTAAGCTGTCCAAATAATTGTCTGAACATTCAATGGCGCTGGCAGTTTTCGACAAAATTGTAAGAAAATGCCACAATATAAAAAGAGCTTTTTCAGTATGGGATATGCAGAGAGCGTGAAAATAGTATACTTGAAGAATGCTTAAGAAATTTGCAAAGAATTTCGGATTTACTTGCTGCCGAGACACACACAATGCACTGAAAAACGGCTAGCTGAAAGCGCTACTATCGACTCATGTCCAAGCTGGAAATAAGGAATATTCTGCAGCCCGGGCCAGTTCAGTTAATAACCAGATGTAGTTTTTATACTGTGGTAAAGCTATCTGCCTCTTCGGAAATTATGGTAAAGCCAGCTAGCTCTTGATTTTGACATGCTAGACGGCACAAAGCATTACAGCACCCTCCTTTAGCCCCTCTGAAAACAAAAGCGCACGCCTCCGGTTCATGTGTGATGATGTATGGCAAGCCGTTTCGTAATTCAAGATATCAGTAACGTCATTTTGACTAGTCAGAATGTCAATTTAAGATATCTTAAATGGAAAAGCTGAATAATTCAAGATATCTCTAATTCATTTAGAGATATCTTAAAAGGAATTTTGACTAGTCAAAATTACAATTCAAGATATCTTAAAAGGAATTTTGACTAGTCAAAATTACAATTCAAGATATCTTAAATTTAGTTTTTACTAGTCAAAACTGCATTTCGCCTATCCAAAAATACATTTAAGATATCTTGAATTATGGTGGCATTTGAGATATGTTTAATTAGAATTATGACTAGTCAAAACTAAATTTAAGATATCTTGAATTGTAATTTTGACTAGTCGTAATTTAATTGTAGATATCTGAAATGGGTATTTTAGATAGTCAGTAATTCATTCGAGATATCTTGAATTGACGTCTCCATACAACTCAATGGAAAATCTGATGTCATTTCGACTAGTCAGAATGTAATTAGAGATATCTCTAATTGTATTTTGACGAGTCAAAATACAATTAGAGATATCTTAAATTGCTAAAATGTCTAGTCATAAAACCATTTGAGATATCTCGAATGTAAGGGCGGTAAAACCGAATTTATGTTAAACCGGCTTGCCATAGATCCACTAACTACACTCTGACTCATCCTGACCGGTGATGAGACCGACTATTGCAGAGTCATCAACTTCTGCTGGTGGCAGTTTGGTGAGTTAATGTAGAAGTCTGCAGGGTAGAAAGTGAACAAAAATGCTCTTGTGCTGTGCTGAAAAAAAGCCAGAAACACAACCTCCGTGTCCTCACATTCTGCGGTTGACCAGTGGACCATAAGATTGAATTTCAGAATTCAGTGAGGTTCTTGAAATTAGATAACCAGTTCATATTAGTTCATATTAAAGAATTTGGAGTTAGATTAAGTAATTTAGAACATTTGGTACGTGCTCAACCCATTCAACTCAGAGTTAAATAAAAAAGGACAAGGTGGAAAATGTTATTTACTCAAACAATGTTTTATCTAATTGTGGTGTTATAAACACCATCTTAAAAGTGGTATGCATCTTTTTTCATGGATAAGCTGAATTTTCATAATTTAAAATTTGTGGAGTGCTTATAAGAATGTAATAAAAGACATTGAACCAGAAATACAAACAAATGTTTTAGGTGGAAGCTATTATTACAAAGTTTTATTGATAAACACACATCAAATAAACACACATCAAACACCTGTGAACAAGCTTAACAACAGTTTAAATATGATCTATGTGGTCTATTGGAACAATGTGCAATTTATTTTATTTGTAGCATACCAAAAAAGGCACTTTTTTATGCAAGTCTCTACCTAATGCTGATGGTTGTCAAGAAATTGTTCCTATCAGCTATCAGGCACAGGGGGATATCATAAAAATGCTTTTCCAGGGTGTGGACTGCTGCTTCTTGTGCTTGGTCAAACAGAGCACACACAACTTCATCCCACAGGATGTACGCTTGCTAAGATCATGTTGTGGAGTACAGGGCACTGAGTAATGTTTCCTCAATGCTTTGGACATACCTCTTGCACATCACTATTACAAATGATAGAGGGGAAAGTCATCTTGTGCAACTTGCAAGTGCTTCACATACAGCAACTTCACATGTAAAATTCATAAATTTTATGCATTACCAATCAAACTAACTGAAGTAAAACTAATTGACTTATAATAATATTATAGGCACCATTTCGTTTTTAGGCCAAATGTGTGAAAAAGAAAGCAACAAAGAAACTCACAGTAAAACCTAAAAAAAGTTTATCCAAAGAAAAAGCTACTACTAGAAATTTGAGTTTTACATGGTCTGTCCACATTACATTGTATTTATGTGTACAATGCTTGGATAAACTCTGTCAGAAGGAAACCAAACTTTTGCTAATAGATAAAGATGAAAAACACAAGAGCATAGTGCATCACTTTTTTATCCAGATTTACTGTCAATTTATATATTTTACTTTATTTATTGTAAATAACAATTAGGTTACTTACTCTTCAACTGGATCCAGACGCACAAGGTAATCCAGCTCCTCATCTCTCTAGGACCAATGCATCTTCTTCTGCTCACAGAAGCTTCTGTATTAGTTGACCCAAGAGGCTGTGATATAATTTCTGGTTCAGCGAATACTTTCATGAAGTCATATAAATCTATCCAGTAAATGTATCACAATCAGCGCAATTATGCATAATAAACCTTTATAAAGGGCCGTTGTTTTTCTGATTTGATCTCATTTATAGCCTTTTTGTCACAATCAGAAGCGGAGAACCCAGAATTCAGCCAGACAAGCTAGTGACGATTAAAGACAGTTTGTTAAAGGCAGGCAGTGTGTCAAAACTGGGATGACAGAAGCAGGCAGGATGACTGAAGGAGTAACCAGAGTCTGTAATCCAAAAACCAGTCCAGGATCAAGCCAGGCAATCAGAAGTACAGAGATGTCCAGAGCAGAATCCAGAAGCAGAGTGTTACAATATCAGCTGGGTCAAGTGGAACAAACTGTTTATCCCAGAACTGCCTGCCACACTTGGATAACACCGGACACAAGGAAATGACTCATCTGTCTGATAGCGCCCCGGAGTTGACACAGATTATCTACTGATGACTCAGTTTGAATGTGTACGGCCTTTTATGGGTGTTAACCTAAACTCCTTTATCATTTTTGAATGATGAGCGATTGGCGGCTTCTTGCCGATCAAGAGCCCATCAGTGCTGATGTGTCTGTAACAGTTTCTCTGCCTTTAGTAGATAAAGTAACTTGAAGCATACTTGTCTGTTTCATGTGTCTTGCATCCAAAGTAATATGTAAGTGGGGGTCGCCTGGAGGGTACAAATGAGCTGGGTCCACCGAGGGTGTTTCACCGCCAACAGGGTGCGGTAATTCTTAACAACTGGTGTTTCCGCCCCGGACCCAAAAGGCGACATACCCCTTCCCGAGTTTTTCCGGCCAGGACGTCACTCCGGAAGAAAAACACACAATCTGTGGCCGCACAGAAGGTAAGGAGATTCCATTTCTCTCCAGTGTCTTATGCTTTCTAGAAGGGCCGACTTTTTGCATTGCTTGAGACAGAGAAATGGTTGCAAAGGTGTCGAGCAGTACCGTGTGACCTCCGCATGGATTACAGGGTTAGTTATTTCCCAGGTGTTGTAAGGATCCCAAAAAAAAAATCGTAATCCTAGAAAAGCGGGTTTTAGAGCCCCTTATTGCACGGAAGCAAACATAAAACTCTTCAATTTCACGGAATAAAAGAAGCTAGCCTTTTCGAAAAACATGCGCGTCGAGCTGGCTTAAGGTTTGAAGGCCTAGAGTCATCCTGAACGATTCTGAATGGGATTCATTCAAATTGATGGGATGGAGGGTAATGTAACAAGCGAGGTAGGACTGCACAGGAACCAGGGTGAAGATGATGGCAGGAGCTGACGGCCCGGAGAGAGAGTTCCTGGAGCCCAGAAACAGGTAGCAGAATTCTCAGTTCGGTACCGAGCCAGCCAGAGCACAGCAGCAGGAGTCCACCGTTCGGCACCGAGCCAGAGCACCACAGCAGAGTCCACAGCATGACAGAGAGGGAGCCAGATCACAGCAGCTGGTTACTCAGCACTGCAGAGAATTCACAGCACGGCACCTTGAACAGAAGCAGAGGTGACAGGTTTCCAGTAGCAAGCAGGAGACATGTGGACAGACATGGAGTAGGTATTGAATGATGACGGACCAGGAGGGAAGTGAGAAAAGAGGGGGGCTTAAATAAGGAAGCTGGCAGGTGAAATGACTCAGACTGATGGTGTGACTGACTGCAAGGGGAGTGAAGTGAAGGCTGAGTGAGAAGGGGAGGAGGAAACTGAAAACTAGCAATAAATAAAGTCAAATCTTAACTAAAACCCAAACGAGGAAGAAAAAACTTAAAACTGATGGTAAACAAAAGCCAAATCAAAACTAAACCATGACAATTTAAGCTTTTCAAACATGATCTGTAAAAAATAGTGTGAAAGGAAAAGCCTGTGTATGTTTTGTTTGTCTAAAAGTCTTGTTGTATGTGTGTGAAAGCTCTGTTCGTCTATGGGAAATAATCCAGGTTAAATTCTAGAAACCAGGGTTTCAAAAAGTGTTTATTTGTGTTGAATGACTGCAGCATTAAAAACAAATGCACATTGGAGACATCCATTAAACAGAAAAGGTTTAGCAAAAAATTTGAAAGAGGAAAAAAGACAGACAATTTAATAATATAGAAGTTTGGCGTTTCATATTACTTGTCCAGCCCAAATTAAATTGAAACATGGAGATATTAACATGACTTAAACAAAAATATCTCAGACTTGTTGGAATGATTGGAACTGGGGATAAAGGTTTTGTTTTTTTTTTTGTTTAGAGCTTAATTATGGTGTACAGTAACCAGAGGCGTTGGGCTGTATTCAGCTATATTATTAGATTGAAGTTAAATTACAACATTAAAGTTGTAATTATAATCTTGTTTTTGTTTTGGACAGTGTTTTTGAATCTGAATCACAGGGGAAAACTCTTAAAGGGAGAGAGACACTGGAAGTTCATAAAGTTAAAAAAAAATCATTGCTAGTGGTCACGAATAACTAAGTCAAGTTACTTTCAACCGGTTATGAAGCGTCCGTTAGTTTGACTTAACCTTAGGTATATATATAGCAAAATATGAACAAATAAATATACCACCGATTTTTTTTTTCCACATTTAAGAGAAAATCGGAAAAGATTCTGATCACTTTTCAAGCGCCCTCCAACCCAGAAGTCGTGACGTCAGAACGTGAACGTTCATCTCAACATGGCAGATTACAACACTACATGCAATAGCCAAAACGAGAAATCTGAAAGCGAAATTTCGACTTTAACCGAGTGATTCCTGCCAGGTGACCATTCTGATGTATCAGATGAAGGATATTTGTGTCTGGAGCCTCACATGTTCGACCCAGACGTTTCAGAGGAAGAGAAGGCAGCGGACGAACAACAGCCTTCCATATCGGACAATGAGTGGAGATTGCACGTCGGGAGATTAGATGAATAGCAGGACACGTTTTTTCTTTTAACTACGCAGTTCAAATATTTTTTTGTATGTTGACATAATTTTCTTTTAGGCACCATAGATATTTAATGGCTAAAATGCCGGTGTTGTGCGACATTTAGTTCCCCTGTGAAAATCTGTCCCCTCCCCTTCGTCGGTAACTCGCATTGCAGCCGTTTTCACGGCGCTTATAATGGATTTTTTGGTAAAACAATGCATATAATCATATCAAGGTTGTAACATTTAGTTTAATCGGCAGCTGTTTACAAAATAAAAATAAATAAACGAGGCCTTCTTGCGCTGTTTTGTGTTATTTTAAACGCCAAGATAATCGGTCTTTTTCCAACTTTTGTCACTTTTATTGAGCCGACGTGACAAGCGAATTTCTCCACTGTGAGATCAATAAAGTTTATCTTATCTTATCTTAAATAAAGAGATGAGGACAAAATTTATCACTAAAATGAAAGAGCATTTATTCACAACTGAAAATTAATTTATGCCATTGCCTAGTTAGGCCCAATGATGAGGTGTTACTTATCATAAAGAATCACTTGACAACAATTTATAAACAGTATCGTACATATAATAATATTTAGCCTACCTACATACTAGTATAACAAAAGTCAAAAATAATAATATATAAAAAATATACACTGAGTAATATTGAGGCCTAAAGATTTCCTGAATGCAAATCCATTTCCAACTTACCATAAATGCATTAATAGTGAATTTAGCAAATCAGTTATGTTGTGTAATTCATATACAAATATACAATTAATCAATCTTATTTTTTAGGTGTTCCTATTCTCACTGCCAATAATGGATTCTGTGAGAGAGTGCATCTGTTGCCTGGAAATCAGCTTGGTTGTTGCTAAGATGGAAGAAGCCAGAGAGGAGATGGATGGAGAAATCCCTGGCTGTACCAGAGACCATCCTGGCATGGAAGCGGTGTGTCTAAATGCTTGGACATTGCAGGTTGCTTGGTCCCAATACAAGCAACAGCATAGGCATATAGCCTATAGACAATTTGTGAGATGGTGTTGGGACTATTTAGGCAAAGATACCGGGGTTGTGATACCCTCGTGTGCAGATGTATAAGGGCCCACTTCCCACCCCCAGGACATGAAGATGACTTTACCTTTAGAGGTCACCTGTTGGCAGTTAAAAAAAATACCCAAGCTGAAAGAATAAAATCTAAAACATGCATGTAAACAAATTGTTGTGGTTATTATGTAATATAAGCAATTACTAATAAAATGATTTCATGGTCTTTTTGAAAATCGACTGAATGAGAGATTGATGGCATCATCTTTTGTTGGTTTCACAAATGAACTTGTCAGTGATGGGGGTTCTGATGCTGCATCAACCTGCTTAGTTTTTATTTTCTCCAGCTCTGCTAGCCGCATCTTGAAACAGTGGTCTACAATGTCTGAAACAAAAAGCATCAGTGAGTAAAATTTCTCATAATTGCTGGGGTGCATTTACACACAACTATTCACTTGTGTTTGTTCAAACAGATACAGGAAAGTAAAAGACAACACATGTAGACATAGATACATGAAAATAAAAAGACAAAGAGTGAAGCAACTAGTATAGCAGTGGTGATACTGACAAAGATTATTTCAAAAAGAACATCTAATTATCTCAGTATATATGCAGTAGAATTATGTGCTATATTATTAGCTTGAGAATGGGTGGAGGATACTAATATAAATAAAATAATTTGTAGTGATTATCTGCATTGAGTATTCAAAAGGGATGTACAAATAATAATCAAAATATATTATATAATATATATAAATATATATATCTAATGTAGAACAGATTACTAGATCAATGTGTGCTTCTGTGCTTTTTTGTCTCTCTTGTTGTGTCTCTGCTCTGTCTTCTGTAACCCCAGTCGGTCGAGGCAGATGACCGTTCATACTGAGCCCGGTTCTGCCGGAGGTTTTTCCTTCCCGTTAATGGGTGGTTTTTCTTCCCACTGTCGCTTCATGCCTGCTCCTTTAATTAACATCTTAAACTGTGTGTTGGCTTCCCGAACTATTTCTGCATGTGGGCTAGATCCTTAAAAAACACGACACATGCCTTATGATCAGACTGACCGAGTTTCAAGCCGCTCGCTCAAAATCTCTAGGCGTAGTTTGATCAAATACCAATACTGTAAACGTCAAAAATGAGGTCAAATTACGACCTTCAATCTAAAATGGCCAACTTCCTGTGATACTTGCACTATGGCATTAATTGTAAATTCTGAGCGTCTTGTTGAGCTCTGCAACTGTACCAAATTTCACGTCTCTATGATGAAGTAAGTGAATAGCAAAGAGTCCTTTGAAAATTTCTAGGTGGCGTCGTTGAGGCATTTTTCTTTAGATTTTTGTGACGACCTTAAAATACAAAATTTGTAAATAGTCAACATGCATCTGCAAAGTTTGGTGAGTTTTTGAATATGATAAAGCCCCCAAAAAGGCCCCTCTTTAGGTGGGCAGAATAATAATAATAATAATAATAATAATAATAATAATAATAATAATAATAATAATAATAATAATAATACTTAAAACCGCAAGCGGTGATGATCGGCCCTCGCAGCCAAGCGCCTCTCTGGCCTATTGGCCACCGTGGGGGTTCGCGCACCGCGGGTCGCCAGCCACTGCAGAAGTTGTCACTCATTTTTCCTACCCGTCTACCGGGCGATTTACAAGAACGCGTTGGGCAGCACTCCCCCACGACTCACAAAAAATCTGGTGAAGATTAACAAATTTTCCCCACGCAGAGACACACCCGCTGAGAAGCCGACCCTGATTATTGGGAGCTCAATAGTCAGAAACGTGGCACTAGAGACACCAGGGACCATAGTTAAATGCCTGCCAGGGGCCAGAACGGGCGACATAGAATCTTACCTAAAACTGCTGGCTAAGGATAAGCGTAAATACAGTAAGATTGTTATTCACGCTGGCGGTAATGACACCCGGTCACGCCGATCGGAGGTCACTAAAGTTGGTTGTCTAGGTGGTG
The DNA here is from genome assembly GCF_011125445.2 of Fundulus heteroclitus. Lineage (NCBI taxonomy): Eukaryota > Metazoa > Chordata > Actinopteri > Cyprinodontiformes > Fundulidae > Fundulus > Fundulus heteroclitus. The sequence goes on from NW_023396813.1 coordinate 225,468, forward strand.
TCCTGAAAACGACGTGGGCTAGCCGTAGTTTAACACACTTCTCTGCAGCTTCTGTACTGTTACCCATCCATTATCCTATTGAGACGGTGTCTTTCCCACGGCCAAAACTTAACAGATCAAAAACTTATCTAAAAGGAACAAATCATAAAAACCTAATAAAATCAATACGGTTCTTGAACTTAAAAATAAAACAATTAAATGTGGTCTATTAAAAATAAGGTCTCTCCCTCCAAAGACTTTGTTAGTTAACGAATTGATTTCTGATAAACAGATTGATTTGTTTTGTCTCACAGAAACCTGGCTACAAGAGGACTACGTTAGTATAAATGAGTCAACTCCCTCTAATTATTCAAATTTCCACATTCCCAGATCTGTGGGAAGAGGAGGAGGAGTGGCAACCATCTTTGAGTCTGATTTATTAATTAGTCCCAGGCCAATTAATAACTACAGTTCTTTTGAACATTTAACCCTCAGTTTCCCTCATCAAAACTGCAAAGCAATAAAACCTCTTCTGTTTGTTGTTTTGTATCGTCCACCAGGCCCTTACACTCAGTTTTTGGATGAGTTGTCAGATTTCTTATCTATTTTGGTGTTAAATACTGATAAGGTTATTATAGTGGGTGATTTTAACATCCATGTTGACACTGAATGTGATAACCTTAGTGTAGCCTTTAAAACTATCCTAGATTCAATTGGTTTTGCTCAAAATGTGCATAAACCGACGCACTCTTGGCTCCATACTTTAGACCTTGTGCTGACATATGGCATTGATTGTGAAGAATTAACAGTATTTCCTCACAACCCTGTCCAATCTGATCATTTTTAATAATATTTGAGTTTAATCTAACTGAGTTCTCCACCCCCAAAAGACGGTTCCATTATAGTAGATCTTTATCGGATAATGCTGTATCAAAACTTAAAGAGTCTTTAATATCCTCCGTATTGCAGAAATGCCCTGTAGATGGCAGCAATGTTGTTTCTTTCAATTCACAAATAGATGTCTTTGTAAACGGTATGACTTCGTCATTGCGTTCTGCATTAGACAACGTAGCTCTCTTGAAAAAGAAGGTGATTGTTCACAGGAAGCTGGCTCCCTGGTTTAATTCAGAGCTACATTCCTTGAAGCACAATGTTAGGAAATTGGAGAGAAAATGGTGCTCTACACACCAAGAGGAATCCTACCTAATCTGGAGGGACAGTCTATTGTTGTATAACAAGACCCTTTGCAGAGTTAGAACAGCATATTTTTCATCATTAATTGAGAAGAATAAGAATAATCCTAGATTTCTCTTCAGTACAGTTGCCAAACTTACCCAGAGTCACAGCTCTGTTGATCCATCCATTCCCTTAGCTCTTAGCAGTAATGATTTTATGGGATTCTTCATAAATAAAATTGATTCCATTAAAAATAAAATAATTGGCATCCTCCCAAACATGATTACCTCGTCCTCAGTAAGTGAGGCAGCATTGGAGGAATCCTTAAAACCTGCGCAGTGTCTGAACTGTTTAGAAGCAGTAGAGCTTTCTGAGCTATCTAAAATTTTAGCTTCATCTAAACCTTCTACCTGTATGTTAGACCCAATCCCAACCAAGTTGTTTAAGGAGGTATTCCCTCTGATCAGTGGTCCTATTTTAGACATGATTAATCTATCCTTGGTAAATGGATATGTACCACAGGCTTTTAAAGTAGCTGTTATTAAACCTTTACTTAAGAAACCATCTCTTGATCAAGATGAGTTAGTAAATTACAGACCTATATCTAATCTTCTTTTCTTATCTAAAATTCTTGAGAAAGTAGTTGCTAATCAACTATGTGAACATTTACAAAGTAATGACCTACTTGAGGAGTTTCAGTCAGGCTTTAGAGCTCATCATAGCACTGAAACAGCTCTGGTGAAGGTCACCAATGATATTCTCATGGCCTCAGATAATGGACTTGTGTCTATACTTGTCCTGTTAGATCTCAGTGCTGCATTTGATACAGTTGATCACAATATTCTCCTACAAAGACTTGAGCATACTGTAGGGATTAAGGGAAAAGCATTAGGCTGGTTTAAATCTTATCTGTCGGACAGATTCCAGTTTGTTCATGTTAATAATAAATCTTCCTCAAACTCTAGGGTCACCTGTGGAGTACCACAGGGTTCAGTCCTTGGACCAATTCTCTTTACTATATATATGCTTCCGATAGGCAAAATTATCAGACAGCATGGGATTAATTTCCACTGTTATGCTGATGACACTCAGCTATATTTATCCATAAATCCTGATCAGTCCAATCAATTACTTCAACTGCAGTCATGTCTTGATGACATCAAAAGCTGGATGACATTAAATTTCCTGCATTTAAATTCTGACAAGACAGAAGTTGTAATCTTTAGGCCAGAGAATAAAGTTCTTAATCAATCACTTAATCTGGATGGCATTAAAGGCATACTATGCAACATTTTTCAGTTAATTAATGTGTTCCATACCGTTTTTGATGATTAAATGAGTCATTTCAGGTCGAACAAAGGTTTTCTCGGCCGCCCTGGGGGTCTGTGGGGGAAATACCGCACTTGCAATTGCAAGAGCTCACGGCCCGCACACACAGAAGTCTCGCTTTACGGCGAGAACTGTGTTTTTGCCCTGCCATTCACTATATGCACGCGCGAAAGCAACAACAAAGAACCGCGTGTTAACGTCAAATAAACATGCAAGCATATCGAGTTTTGTTATTATTATTATTATTATTATTATTTATTTTTTTTGTTGGCGAGACGCTACCGCGGCGGCGGCGGCGAGGCGGCGGTGGCGGTAGCGTCTCGCCAACATAAAAAAAATAAAAAATAATAATAAAACTGGCGAGGCGGCCGCCGCGGCTTGGCGAGCCGCGGCGGCGGCCGTGGCTTGGCGAGGCAGTGTTTTGGCACTGGCACAATGGAAGTGCATTTGAAGCATGTTGGTACAGCTGCTTGGGCAAGAGACAGGTTGAAAATGTCTGTAAAAACCCCAGCGAGCTGCTCCGTACATGCCCTTAGCACACGTCCAGGGATGTTATCTGGTCCAGCTGCCTTGTGCGTGCTGATCCAGCTCAGTGCATTGCAGACATCTGTGGAGGAGAGTGTGATTGGCGGGTGGTCGGCTGAGGATTTGAGCGTGGTGGCAGTTTCACTGTTGTCTTTTTCAAAGCGAGCATAAAAGTCATTCAGCTCGTTCAGGAAGTTGACATCAGTGGCTGCAGAGGTGGAGTGAGTGGTTTTATAGTCACTGATGGCCTTAATTCCCTGCCACATGCGTCGGGGGTCAGCGTTGGAAAAGTGTCCCTCCATCTTAAGCTTGTAGCAGTACTTGGCCTCTTTGATGCCCCTTTTTAGATTTGCTTTCAGTTGCAATAGGAGTCGCAACTTCCCGCTCATCCATGGCTTCTGATTTGGGTATGTGGTGATTTGCTTCTGGGTTGTAACATTGTCAATAGTGGTATTAATATAATCCAGTACAGAGGAGGCGTAACAGTCAATGTCTGTGTGCGAGCCACTGGTGGCTTGAGAAGCAAACATCCTCCAGTCTGTGTGTAGAAACCTTTCCTGAAGTGATGAATCTGCTCCTGCAGGCCACACCTTGATGGTCTTCACTGATGGCTTCACACGATTGATGAGAGGTGCATATTTGGGGGTGAGGAACAAAGAAAGGTGCTCTGACTGACCCAGGTGGGGGAGGGGTGTCACAACATAGGCTCCAGTCACATTTGTGTAAACGTGGTCTAAAGTTTTGTTTCCTCTGGTGTGGCAGGAAACATGCTGGGGAAATTTCGGTAACACTGACTTTAAATTTGAATGATTAAAATCACCTGCGACAATAAACACAGCTTCAGGGTGAATGGTCTGTTGTTTACTGATTGCTGCATGAAGTTCTTTCATAGCAGACTTAGTATCAGCATCAGGGGGAATATAGGCTGCAGTGATAATAGCGGAAGTGAACTCCCGTGGCAGATAGAACGGTCTGCATTTAACCATGAGAAACTCAAGGTTAGCTGAGCAATGCCTCTCAACAATAGCAGAGTTTGTGCACCAAGCTTTGTTAATGTAAATGCACAGCCCCTCGCCTCGGGTCTTACCGGAGCCATCTGATCTTCTGTCTGCCTGGAATGCAATATTCCACTGCTTAACCATGTTTCCGTGAAAATTAAGAAATTACAGTTCAAAAGTCTCTTGCTGCATGTAATGTTGAGTCGGATCTCCTCCATTTTGTTCAGCAGCGACCGTACATTGGCAAGGAAATGATGGGTAAAGAGAGCCGGTGTGGTGTTAGCTTTAGCTTAGCTCTTAGTCTTCTGCGCGCCCCCCGCCTTTGTTTACGATCTCAGCGCCGTCTCGGAGCACTTCTGCCCGGCCGAGCTGAGTGCGAAGCCTCGAGTGTTCTGGCAATCTCAGGAAGGAGTCAAAGGAGTCAAAAGCTCACATAGGGTGTACGATGTAAGGGCACAACTGTCCTGCACGAACAGACCAGAAATGAGCAGGAAAAACACAGCAAAATTGCAGAATCTGGAGAGACCGTGAGTCTCGCAATCTACTCGCGCCGCCATCTTGTCATCTGATGTACCCAACTCCATAGCATGATGCCTCTGGGGCTGACTTTAAAACCGGAAACACATCCTGCTTCACGTGATAAAATAGACATGGTCTATACATTAACAAAGGCTGCTCATCTTTCAAGACTATCATGCTTTACCTCCTTTGCATCACTGGTAAGGAGTATCTCACAGCTTCATATTTTGGTTAATCATGTTCTAGGTTATTCAAACTCAATCATTGGTGCTGCATCGTTATAAATTCTAGGTATTCCTTCCTCCCTGCTGTCAGTCAAGGATCTCCCTACATCGTTTCCCCCTCTTGAGGGTCTGAAGCTAGACTAAGGGGCGGTGTTGGCCTAGTGGTTAGAGCAGCGCGCTTGCACTCTGAGAAGGTTGTAAGTACCTGGTCACTGCCTGCACTCTGGGTCCCTTAACCCCCGATTGCTCCCCAGGCGCCGCACAGCAGCAGCCCACTGCTCCCCAAGGGGATGTGTTAAGATGCAGAAGTGAATTTCTCCATTGTGAGATCAATAAAGTTCAATTATTATTATTATTATTATTATTATTATTATTATTATTATTATTAAATTAATCCCTTCATCATCTTTGTCAGTTAGCAATATTTTAATTGAAATCAGATCTATGACCTACCTCTATCAGATCCTATTCTGTTGCTTGGCCTCCCTTCACAAACTCTCAATAGATTTTGTCTTTTTGTGCCTCAAGCAATGCCATTTTTTCCAAAGGTCTCCAGTTCATCCTTAGCACTTTAACCTCTGCTTTAATCTAGTCTATTCTCAAACCTGTCATTTAGAGTTGGAGCAGTCTCTATAGCAGTATTCCATGCAGTCCCGTAAGTCTGTCTCCCACAGCTTGTCGGTCTATTTCATCATTCTTTTTTTATATTCCTTTAGACATTCTCTCACTACCAACGGTTCAATAATCTCTCAGCTCCTAGGTAAGAGCATCCATCAATTATCTGGTGGTGGTTGGCCTTTGAGAGGTATATTTTATATTTCCTAGTCATGTCCTGCCTCATCCAATTTCGTCCCTCTCCTATACCTTCATAGTTTTACTACACTCAGTCATTCTGCACATGGACCTTCAAACCTTCTCCTTGACAGGTACTGCCTATTCATTTCACACCTTGTCAGGCAAAGCTCAGTCCAAACCCTCTCTACGCCTTGTCAGGCCCGACCAAGCAATGCTTGGTTGGGCCTGACAAAAGGGTTAGGGTTAGCACTGCTAACCCTAACCCTTTTGCGGCCAATACAGCGTCAATTCGTCTTGGGAATGACATATACAAGTCCTGCACAGTGGTCAGAGGGATTTTAAGCCATTCTTCTTGCAGGATAGTGGCCAGGTCACGATGTGATGCTGGTGGAGGAAAATGTTTCCTGACTCGCTCCTCCAAAACACCCCAAAGTGGCTGAATAATATTTAGATCTGGTGACTGTGCAGGCCATGGGAGATGTTCAACTTCATTTTCATGTTCATCAAACCAATCTTTCACCAGTCTTGCTGTGTGTATTGGTGCATTGTCATCCTGATACACGGCACCTCCTTCAGGATACAATGTTTGAACCATTGGATGCACATGGTCCTCCAGAATGGTTCGGTAGTCCTTGGCAGTGACGCACCCATCTAGCACAAGTATGGGGCCAAGGGAATGCCATGATATGGCAGCCCAAACCATCATTGGTCCACCCCCATGCTTCACTCTGGGCATGCAACAGTCTGGGTGGTACGCTTCTTTGGGGCTTCTCCACACCGTAACTCTCATGTATTGTACTCACTAGAGAACAATACGTGTTTCAAATTGTCCACAGCTTAAGATTTGCGCTCCTTGCACCATTGAAACCGACGTTTGGCATTGGCACGAGTAACCAAAGGTTTGGCTATAGCAGCCCTGCCGTGGATATTGACTCTGTGGAGCTTTCAGTCAGTGTCAGTCAGCAGGCGCTGACTGCAGCGTGCTGTCACGGCAGCACTCTCCCGCTCCCCTTCCCCTCTCGTACATGGCTCAGCGGCGCCAGCCAATCAGCACGCAGGCTCAGCCTGGCCCACCCACTCAACTCTCACACAAACTTAACACACAAACAGCTGAGAGAGACCGCAGCAGCGGAAAGCCGTTTGGCTTTATTTTAATACCGTAAATGAAATCAAGCTGTATGTTTTGTAAAAAGCCGGTTAATTTCAGTGGAAACACAACAAATTTATCTAAGTACGTGAAAAAACATGAAAGCGTCGAGCCACAGAAACGGAGAGAGGAGACAAAACTTCTGTCATTCGCCGACAGACCCACAGACTGACGTCTCTGACTGAGGCGTTTCAGTCCTCCATGGAACATCCAGGTAGATCAGTGTTCATCATCAGCAGCAGTTCATGTTAACTTTCAAAGTAGATATTATCTATCATATGTTACTGGAGCCCACACATAACATGTAATTAAGACCTTGAAAGAACCCAGTACATATATTAAAAAGTGTTATTTAAGATAAGATAACATTAGCTAATCCTTTTTTTATCCCACCATGGGGAAATTTATAGGATTAAAGCAACAGGCAGCTGCACACAACACAGACAAAATTACATAAGGATTGAAATATATAAGAGGTGGATTAGCGAAAAAACACTGAACATAACATTATTATTATTATTATTATTATTATTATTAAATTGTAATAATAAAATAAAAACCACAAAACCCAAAAGGTCAACAGTTTCATGATACATCAAGCTTAGGGACTGGCTAATATACAGCAGGTCAAAAAAGGCCATATTTTGGCTGCAGTGCTTGCTGTTCTCTTATGAAGAAAAGATCAACTAGTGCACTAAATTCAATAGATGGGTTGAAAATATCCAGTATGAAATAAGATAAGTGCTACAAATGTTACAACACTTTTGTTCATATGGCAGCAGAACATTAAAATAAAAGTGCTCTTTACACTACTTTTGAATTTATTCTTGGAGTTTGCGCATACAATGCGAATAATCATGATTAATCGGGCAAATTATGCAATTAATCGCGATTAAAAATTTTAATCGTTGCCCAGCCCTAATATATATATATATATATATGTGTGTGTGTGTGTGTGTGTGTGTGTGTGTGTGTGTGTGTGTGTGTGTGTGTATGTATGTATGTATGTATGTATGTATATATATATATATATATATATATACCCACACATAGATAGATAGATAGATAGATAGATAGATAGATAGATAGATAGATAGATAGATAGATAGATAAAATATTATGTGAGCCTAAAACATCACAACAGGTATGGAGATATTTAAAAAAACAAGGCATGACAAAAATGTTTGCTGTCATCCCAACAGATACGTCTATCTGTTTACCCCATTCATTTTATTCAGCATTTCTCAGACACCAGTTTATTACATCTGATTTATTTCTTCTTCGTGAAGACCATTATAAATGCAGTTCTATAAATAACAAAGCAGGGATCCATAGGCTGCTTTCACGTAGTCTCTTAGTCTATGTAGTCTACACAAAAGAGCAGCTGGTTGCTAGGAGCACAAAAGCACCACAGCCATTAAGAGACTGATAGAGTTTTGCCTCCTGCCATGAGAACAAAACTATAATTAGACATTAATTGGGGGCTCTATCATGGCCCTGCAGTTTGTGTATATCTATGTGTGTGCTGCCTGAAAATGAATGTCCAAGCATAAATGCAACACAAACTTTATAGATTTGTTTTGTGTTTAATTGAATGTCTGTTTGGGTCTTAGAAAACTAGCCAATAAAATGAGACGCAATTTCCTAGTTCCTAATGTAGCTAATGCAAATTTGTGTTAAAAATAATACAATTAATTAACAGACTCCAACGAGGTAAATGTGTTTTTGAAACTTGTGAATGGCTAAATCTGCAATGTTTTTGTTGTATTGTCCTATTCTATAACCTACATCGATCTTTATTATTTTATTAATTACTTCCCTCTTTAAAATAAATCTTAAACAAAAAGGCCCTGTTCATCTACTGCTTTTGCGTCTTGAACTGTTGCACAACTACAAATATAAAACGTATGGTGGTTGTTTACAATAACATTTTGTGAGGTGGCTTTCTAAAATAAATTATATTCCTGACATACTGATAATATTTGTAAGTAAATAAAAGATAACATTTTTAGTAAAGAGAGGTTTGTGGAAGAGAGCACAATTTTACAGATTGATTCATGCAGCCAAGTTAGGAGGCATAGATGTGCACACTTGGCGTACATTTTGACATGAAATAAAAAAGTCATTGCAAAGAGCTAGCTGGTCTCAAACTCAGGACTGCTCAATTACTGCCTAAAGACTTTTACCAGGCAAACAACAAAACTGTATGCCCTGAAATAATGAGTATCAGTTGAGAAACTTTGGTGTGTGTTGAGTATGGCTTCATTGGTGCTGTTTTCCCCCTATTGAGGGGAGGATTTTCTCTGTTTCTCAGGTTTATAAAAATTTGATTTACTGTGCAGAAGACAATACTATTTACAGTTGTATAAATCTTAAAGGGGACAAATCATGTTTTTAAGTTATTTTTTCACATTTAAATGATTCAGTTGTGGTCTGTATAAAGTGAAACCATTTTTGTAGTATGCTGAAGGTTAATGTAATGAGTTGTGTGGCTTAATACACCCAACAATTGAACATTTTGACTTATCCAGTTGTAGCTTCGGCATCCTAAAGCTTGGACTACGAAAGCACAGCGAAAAATAAAAATGGCGGATTCTTGAAATTGGATAGCCGGACATCATGTCCTTGTTTAGCCGCTCCACAGCAAATAGTGTGACATAATTGTTCAAAGAATATAATATGGAATAGAGAAAACTGAACAGATTGAAAAATATGACCCATACAGAATATAAAGCTATCTGCACCATACCTGGACAGACAAAGCTCATCCAAGTACACAATAAAATGTATTTAAGGGCTAAAAAGGGGATTTTGCATGATCTATCCCCTTTAAAGTTCATTGAAGTTGAGTGGATGCAGCAAAGAATGGCACATTTACTTTGTAAACATATACTAAAAATAACTGCACAATGAAGAGAGCAACAGTTCTAGTGTTAAAATGCTTGTATGACAAACGTTTAAAATATATGAACATAAAACTTTTACTTCCATTTTTTTGTTCTCATAACTACATTAGTTAAAACCTGTCTAACTTAAATGACAGAATTTGTACTAATTTTACATATTTTAAACATTTCCTGGTTAAATAAAGAATTGAAAAATAAATATAATCAATGTTACAAGACCGGGCTACGAGTAAAAAATAAAATGTACCAAGATGCTACCTTAGATAAAGACACCACAAAATATCCCCTTTCCTTCTCTTCTCTCCAGCAGAAAAAAATGAGTTATTTTTGTGTCACTTCACCAAGATCCAATGGCATTTTGTATCCTTTGAAGGAAAATGAGCTTCAGATGCAGGAAGATGAACAAATTGCAATACTTTTCTATCATTTTGTCAGGCTATTTTCAGTCAAATTAGATCAAGGGTTGTTGCATCTGTCTTGTGCTCCACAATGAGACGCATTGGTTTGCTGGAGATAGTGGATAAACCTCTTCAAAAGATCAAACAAAGTTTCCAATCAAGCTGTATTACATGTAATTTAGCAACATATATAAATCTTTCAGATAAAATTATACCAGACCAAAGCAACAGAACAGCTGGAAATGACAAGAAGATAAAATGACATAGCTTTTGTTCTGCTGTTAGTATGTCCTTTTATTTGCTTTTTATATTTTTAGTAACTGGCAACTTGGACCCATTTGTTAACAAGACTGATGCCCCTAAAAAATGCTCCCTGTTGAAATACTTTATTAGCATCAAATATGAATTAATCATAATTTGTGTCCCCTCTCTTTATTTATTTCTTGGTAACAGTTACTTAGACTTTAGTATCCTGGCTCTCTTAAGGATTGATCTCAAGAAGACATACTGTGTATGTTTTTGTTCCATGTACTGTTCTTAAAAAGTTTGTACAGTAGTGTGCATCTTGCGCTTTCTTCATGGTGCAATGCTCTGAATGAACCAGACTGTACTGTGCTCTTAAAAATATTCCTGTGCTCAATCCTTATTTTTGAGCCCTTTAAATTTTGTTTTTAAAATTACATTTTTTTTTTGCTTCAGTACTGGAGTTGTGTACAAACTTTTATCAGTAAATATGGGTACAGGATTCCAGCAGCCTGTGGGATAATGAGTTGGATCCCAACTCATTCCCCTGTATTATTGTTTCACATTTAATTTTCAATAACAAAACTAATCCTAAAAGAAGAATATTGGTTTAGTCTCTCTAAAACTGCACATTTACTTTCAGTTTGTTACCTACATTGCCCCAATGTCCTCAACAGTGAACTGAAGCAGCATATCTCCAACACTTTCCTTTTTTACCTGCACGCCATAGACACAGCTTTGTCCTGAGGGCCAATCAATGATGCTCAAATGTTTAAACTGTAAATCTCACATTATACTTTTTACAAGATTGACTGCAAGAAGGCTAATTTTTTTTCTCAAAGCAGACATGACACATCAGAAGCAGTTTAGCAATAGACTGTTTCCATATTTATACCAAAATCAGTCTGCTCACACTGCAGCACATACTCATTACATTTAAAATAGTTTGTAGATATCACTACCCAATCAAATCATCCAAAGTAACTTCTCAAATCTTCATGAGTCCTGATCTTCATGAGAACACCATGAATGTGTAGATAATTGTGCAAATGTTCTGCAACAATCAGAAAAAACTGTGAACATTAATAATTATTTATAACCTCACACTAGCCTAGACAACCGTGAGACTTTTAAGGATCATTCAGAGCCGTAAGAGAGACATCAAGTGTCAAAATAGCTGGCAAAAGACTGCCCCCTACTGTAGCTCTGCTGTCTGGATAAAAAACAGGCTGACACAGGCCACATTTTGATTTTGGCTCTTAGGATGTGGTTGTAAAAACATTGTTGTTGTTTTTTTTTTCTAGATACATCTAGAGTAAATTTTGACAAAATTTTTGAAGTAAATGATAGACTAAAAAAGGTGTCAATTTCTACACAGTTGTCTAACCAAAAAAAAGTAATGTAGGTAAATGGACAGATTTACAAAAAATAATCATTGTTAGAGATATGCTTACTGGGAAGCTGTACATCCTACATTTAACCCATCCCTTAGGGAGCAGTGGGCTGCCACTGTGCAGAGGCCAAAGATTATTCTAGGCCTAAGGGTCTTGCTCAGGGATCCAGAGTGGCAGTTTGTGGGATTCAAACCGATGAACTTGCAGCCTTTCTAGGATGCATGTGCCCTTAGTGATTATAAAGTCTAGGAATGACTCAAAAATTTGAAATATATGCATGCTGTTCAATACAATAAATCAGTTTGCATATTATGAAGAAATTTGCATTACAAATGTTGTCATTGTAGAAAATGTAAGCAAATATTACATGAATAGGAACATTTTTCAGAAACTGATGAGATTGTAAGATATATATCACATAGTTTTGTTTGTGCCGCATAATAAAGGTTCAACTCTGATATGTTTCTATAAAAGATGATACAAGATAATTATAATTTTGTGTAGTTAGAGCCTCCTCTGTATTCCTTCGGGTAAGATTACAGTCAAAATTCACTTTCAAGAGCTTTTTGAATTCACATTCAAAACTAAACAATTGTCTGACGATGACCATCAAGCACTGATGTACATATTGTGAGTTGAATGATTTGGTGTCTGACAAAGAAATAATTTGTCTGACCTTAATAATGTTTTTGTAGTACGAAGGACAGAGTTTAACGCATTAATATAGTTTTCACAACAAGTTGTGCTTGAACATTGTTGCTCCACATATTAAGAAGGTAAGTGGTAAGTAGAAGGTAAGTAAGCACAAGAAAAATGAATCTTAGATCCTTTTCAGCAAGTTCAGTATATCTTTATGAGCAGGCAATGACTGAAGAGTCTTTTCAGAGAAATAAAGTCAAACGACTCAACAGTGAAACTGATTAAAGCCAATCAGGGAGATCAAAGGACAGGGAGTGGCTTGAGCCCCCAATGTCGTGGCTTTTTACAATGGTCTGCAGCTTAAAGGCACCGCTTTGCAGCAAGACCGATCCTACAAAACTTACATAGATCCTATCTTTTAAAATAGTGTTTACATAAATTTTATTAAAAGTGACATGTTGAAAACAATTTAGAACCTATGTGTAATCAGTGGGACAATTGTTAATGGTATTACCCCATTCAAAAATTTTTTTGTTACTGTTGAAAAGAGTATTTAACCAGTTTCGACTGGCATATTTAACGTTCCATTTTTTGTGATAAGCTCCCAGTCTTTGAGGTTGGAAGGTCTACTCACCATAACCCTAATCTTTAGCTATCTCCACAAATTTTCTCATATTACATTCTAGATTGGACTGTGGCTGAGTCACTCCTAAATGTATTTGGGTCAGGGCAATGTCTATAACATATTGTGTCCTGAACATCACTTAAATTAAAACTAAAACAAAGAAAGAAACCAGCCTGGGGAAGTATTATGGATGTTTGACCAATGCCACTTCCTCTTTACATTAAAGTGAAAAATAAAGTCACTGAATAAATATTTATGTGCATATAATTAAGGCAAAATAATAAATCATATTTTATAAATCTTTTTCTAATTGTTATGATACTGTGGTAGAAAGATAGAACAGCTGATGTAGCCTAAAAGACAGTCAGTTGTGTTCACTGAAATTGAGTTTATGTGGACCTACTTTAATTGTAAGACATGTATATTGGTGAAATGAACCTTTAATAAATAGCAATATTCTCCATATACCACCTGCTGGTCTCATAATGACAAAGGATTTCAATTAGGGAGAGCCACTGCTTTCTTCAGTGGCAGCCCATTTCTTTTCATCACTGAGTGCTTGAATAAAACACTGAGGAGGAGGGGGAGGAGAGTCCTTCGGAAGGAAAATGCTACATTTCACTGACATCTTGGCAGTGTCTTGCTTCATCTTATTTTTAACATTTGGATAAAGGTGGATCCCATGCTGACCTGAAAGACAAACAGAAATTCACTAAGATAGGCTTGTATCTGCCACACCAGCAAAGCCTTACCAGCTTATTTAACTTCAACGATAACCTCTCTGCTGGAGATTGTGGCTGGTCTTTTTTCCTCCACGTGTCGGACACATTAATTTTAAAAGAAGATGGAAAAGACTCCTGTCAGGGGAGGGTAGTAGAAGGTTGGGAAGTCCAAGATTTTAGCACACAGGTTGTTAAAATTAGTTATCATACAAAACAAAAAAAATACTACTTTTGATAGGGGCAGTTCCCCTGGATTGGCAGACTGGGGTGGTGGTCCCCCTATTTAAAAAGGGGGACTGGAGAGTGTGTTCCTTACCCTGGTAAGGTCTATTCTGGGGTTCTGGAAAGGAGGGTCCGTTGGATAGTCGAATCTCGGATTCAGGAAGAGCAGTGTGGTTTTGGTCCTGGCCGTGGAACACTGGACCAGCTCTAGACCCTCAGCAGGATCCTGGAGGGGGCATGGGAGTTTGCCCAACCAGTCTACATGTGCTTTGTGGATCTGGAGAAGGCATTTGACCGTGTCCCCCCAGGGATCCTGTGGGGGGTACTCCGGGAGTATGGAGTACCGGACCCTTTAATAAGGCTGTCAGGTCTCTGTACGACCGGTGTCAGAGTCTGGTCCGCATTGCCGGCAGTAAGTCGGACTCGTTTCCGGTGAGAGTTGGACTCCGCCAAGGTTGCCCTTTGTCACCGATTCTGTTCAAAACTTTTATGGACAGAATTTCTAGGCGCAGCCAAGGTGTTGAGGGGATCCGTTTTGGTGGCCTTAGGATTGCGTCTCTGCTATTCGCGGATGACTTGGTCCTATTGGCTTCATCAGGGCATGATCTACAGCTCTCACTAGAGCGGTTTGCAGCCGAGTGTGAAGCGGCCGGGATGAAAATCAGTGCCTCCATATTCGAGACCATGGTCTTGAGCCGGAAAAGGGTAGAGTGCCTTCTCCGGGTTGGGGCGGATGTGCTGCCCCTAGTGGAGGAGTTCAAGTATCTTGGGGTCTTGTTCACGAATGAGGGGAGGATGGAGCGGGAGATCGATAGGCGGATTGGTGCAGCGTCTGCTGTGAAGCGGGCGCTGTACCGATCCGTTGTGGTGAAGAGAGAGCTGAGCCAAAAGGCGAAGCTCTCGATTTACCGGTCAATCTACGTTCCTACCCTCATCTATGGTCACGAGCTTTGGGTCGTGACCAAAACAACGAGATCCCGGATACAAGCGGCTGAAATGAGTTTTCTCCGTAGTGTGTCTGGGCTCTCCCTTTAGAGATAGGGTGAGGAGCTCAGTCATCCGGGGAGGACTCAGAGTAGAGCCGCTGCTCCTCCACGTCCAGAGGAGCCAGTTGAGGTGGCTCGGGCATCTGGTCAGGATGCCTCCTGGACGCCTCCCTGGTGAGGTGTTCCGGGCACGTCCCACCGGGAGGAGGCCCAGGGGAAGACCCAGGACACGCTGGAGGGACTATGTCTCTCTGCTGGGAACGCCTTGGGATTCCTCCTGAGGAGCTGGCCCAAGTGGCTGGGGAGAGGGACGTCTGGGCCTCCCTACTGAAGCTGCTGCCCCCGCGACCCGACCCCGGATAAGCAGAAGACAACGGACGGACGGACGGACTTTAGATAAGTCAAACTACCTTTGATAAAATATTTTTCATTCATTTATTTTCTATATTTGTGTAAACCAATCCAGAATAGTGGGGAAGCTGGAGTCTATTCGAACAGTCATCAAGCAAAAGGCAGTTGTGTGTCCTAGACAGGTTGTCAGTCAGTCACATAGTCCAACCTAAAGGTTAAACAATAAACCTGTAAACCAGTCACCTCAAACTCAAATCTTGGAGGGCTCGAGTCCCAGTCCCTTGCCCTACACACCTGAAAAAAAATGGTGAGACTGCCTTACTAGCATGCAGACAAACTCCCCAGAGCTCTGCTAATAAGCTAATTTGGGAGTTGAGCATGCTGAAGTAGAGACACATACATCAAATTCCATTTGTTTTGTAATCCTGAGAGGGTCAGCATTTTGCATAATACAAGTACTCCTTATTTTAGACAGGTTTTCAATTAGATTTGACAAAATGCAATCCACCAATCATTAAGAAAATAACAACTGCACAGAGCTCAGACAATGTTTTTATATTAACATAAGCATAAGCTTGTCATGGTATAGGTTTTTGTACAAGTTTCAGCCTGTCACCAGTCACTATCCATTCAGCTCAGTCTCCTGAATCACCAGTCATCAACCTAGACCAGTTCCACCTGCTCCCATGAATTAGCTACTCTGCTCACTTGTTCCCCAGCCTTCATATACCTGCCTTACTCACTCATTTACTTACTCACTCACTGCCAGATCGTTGCATCACCTCACATGTGCTCTGCCACCGTGGTGTTTTCTGTTCAAGTCTGGTTCTGTCAGCATTTCCAATAAATCTTTTTTAACATAACTGTCTACAGACACATTCTACTGAGATTTTAAAAAAATGTAGTGGTTTCCTCTTGGAATGCGTTTTGGGTCTTTTGCTGTGCTCTTTACTCCTTATTTCATGACACTAGCAAGATCCCCATCATCGGATTGCTGAGGGGACAGGTTTTACAATGGGCCGAATCTATTATAAATTAGTCAACTGAGCCGATTCTTACACTTATGCTCGGGCTCTTGAATTATTTAAGAAAACTTTCACCAAGAATTGCTGTCTTAATGCGAAAGAGAGCCCAACAGGTTTTACTTTCACAAGTAGAGCACTACCACTTTCACCACATTTCTTCGCTTGATTTATATATGCAAGAAGCTTTACTAGATTTTATGCTGGGACTATTTCACATTGATAGGATACAGAAACAGGAAGATATAAGAGAAAAAAGAAGAGAAAAAGAGGAGACAAAATGCTGAAAGAAGGGAGGAAAAGGAGAAAACATAACATCCTCAGAGTCTGCTTCTACACCTGTAAACATACAAAATATATAAAAAGATACAAAAAGAACAGCAAAACCAACCAACAAAGTGTTAGAGGTACAAACAACCAACGTCTTGATAACATCACTGAAAAATATGTAGTATTATTTAATATGAAATGTATAAAGTGACAGCTAAAGCAAATGTTTGGGGTGTTCTGTATAGCGGAGAAACTGTAAGCACCTGAATCCAAGCACCTGTAGGTGTTTGTGAGAGTGCACTTGTGTATGTAAAGTTTATCCATAAGAAAAATGCTCAATAGTGGTTGTGAGGAGCCAAAGACCCGTCACCACACACCCAAGCACCTAGCTCCAGACACCAAGCACCACCAGCAAGTCAAGACACCAGCCAATAGAGGAAAGAAGGACAGGGGGATTGGCTCCACACTTAGTGGAGAGCTGTGATGTCCCGGGAGAAGGGGAAGTCCAAAACCCGACATGATAAAAAGACAAACAGAAAACCAAGAACACAGTCACATTTACAAGTCCCCACCCTAGTTTCCCCATATGCATACAGTCTTACCGTCACACACAAACAAAGTGCTCTTAAACAGGGTAATCGTCCAGTAACCACTATAGTGGTCGAATTCAGGGCTTTAGGTGCAGCTGCAGCATGAAATGAGCCAGTGCTTAAAAAAGGCATTTATGTACGTGCTGAGTGAAAAGTCTAGCTTGCCAGTTGTGATGAGCCACAAACTTTGGATGAGCTTATTGATTTAGCCACACGCATTGATAACCGCTTACAACAATGGTCAAATGAAAAGAAGGGAATTCATCTTTTATCCCCTGTCTTGCTATTGATCCCGGGGAAGAGAGTCAGGAGCCAGGCCCGTCCAGCTGGGGAAGACCCAGCTGACCAGCGGACAGAGACAGAGATAGCAAACCGCCCAACTTTCCCTCTACTGTGGTCAGCCAGGTCATTTCCAATTAAACTGCTCGACTAGAACCACAAAACAATGCCCTTCTGTAAATGAGGGTGTCCTGTTTGGTGTGGTATATGAATGTGAAATCCCCTGTTTTTTTTTTTTCTTAAGACAACCATTAGCTATGTTTACATGCACAAAACTTTACAAATGGCTTGAAATGTATTTGGAATAAAAAGCAAAAAGTAATCAGAGTGTACCATTTATATGGGCAGACAATCCATTAATCCGATCATGCTGTGTGTTTAAATGCACCGGGCTTTATTCAGAACAGAACCACTCTGATGTGTAGTTATCAAATTAAAGCTGTCAAACCACCCAGAAAAATTGCAAGCTGCTCAAAGACACAGCCATGCCTTCTGTGAAGAACTGGAAATTCAAATAGGGAGGCCTCATCGGAGATCGGTGGAGCAATAAAGTGATGAGCCAATCAGATTTGCGGTAGGCCTCAGACAGGAAGTGACACAAAAGGAAAAGATCTGCATCCACAGTGGAGCCAGCAGGCAGGACACTGCAACTGCACAGAAGGGAGAAACAAAAAAAGGAAAAACAAAACATTCAAGGCCACTGGCCGTAACACTGAACAACAAAAGATAGCAAACAAAGCAGTAGTATTTGGGTTTGTTTGTCTTCCAAGCACCCAGGATGGACTTGCACTAGGTTCTGATTATAGTTGAAATGTTAATGAATAAAAAATAATTTTGAGCTCTTTTAGGCACACATGTCCTGTCTAGCAATGTGGCAATAAGAATTGATGTCTTAATGCCAAATAGAGCTCGACAGATTTTGCTTTCACAAGTGGAGCAAACAGCTTTCACCATAGTGCTCTGCTTGATTTATGCATGTAAATAGTTTTATTGTGATTCCTGCTGGGATAATTTCAAATTATATGGACACTACAATGGGAAAGTAGGAGAGTAAAGGAAGAACAAGAAGAGGAAAAAAAAGAAAGAAAGAGAAGAGGTGAAAGAAAGAAGAGATAAAAGGGAGAGAATGATAAAACGTCTTCCATCTGCTTCATCACCTGGAAAGAGAGATGTAAAAAGAACAGCACAACCAACAGACATAAAGCAACACCTTGATGCCATTGCTAAATCATATGTATTATTATTTAAGCTGACATGTGTAAAGTGATACCTGAGAAAAGAAAGTGAAAAAAAAAAAAAAAATTACGGGCTTTCTGTATATAAGTGAACACTTAATACCTGGAACCCTGCACCTGTGGGAGTTTGTGAGAGTGCACTAGTTTATGTGAAAATTATCCAGAAGGAAATTGCTCAATAGTGGTTGTGGACAACCAAAGGCCCGCCTTCCCCGAGCACCAAGGCAGGAGTCAGGGGACTCATAACCCCAGACTCCCAAAGGGGCCCCCAAAGCAGGGCGCCCAAGAGGGACCAACACAGGAAATCTGCTACCCCCTCCTCCAAAGAAAGAGGAGAGACGACCCCGAGGAAATCTCCCAGCCACCGCAATGCCGACGCCCCCAGGAGCTGCGGGGACGAGCCTGTGGGCTCCACCGACAGCCAGCTGCACTGAAGTGGTCCCGGCCATGGGCCCCGAGGGCCAGAGGCCCCAAGGGCGCCGCGCCCCACAGCGGGGGCCCCGGCAGGCCCCGCGAAGCAGCCACCGGTAATGGGCCGGCACCCACCCGGGAACCCGCCCCAAACCCGAGAACCGCCAATGCGCCAGCGGGCCAAGGCGCCTGCCAGCGCAGTGGAGGGGGCAGGACGGGCTCCGCACCTAGCGGAGACTTGAGATGTTCTTGGGAGGAGCGGACCGGACCTAAACCTGGAAAAAAAAAAAAAACTCATTCACACCATCCCTCCCTAGTGCCCCACTCACCACACACAGACTTACAAAAAAAATTTAAAGCCGCAAGCGGCGTCGATCGGCCCCCGCACCTAAGTGCCGCTCTGGTCTATTGGCCACCGCGGGGTTTGCGCTCGGCAGCGCTACCCCACGACTCAAAAAACTGGTGCAGATCGGTCAATGCCGCAAGGAGATACAGCCGTTGAATAATGATAATGCATTGGGCCACCCGGCCGGACTAAATCATTTGGCGGGCCGCATCCGGCCCACGAGCTGTACGTTTAACACCCCTGGTTTAATAATTAGTATACCAATTTAATCAAAGGTGTCTTACTAGCTGTTAATCCAGCTTCGTGCGAAAAGGTAAAAAAAACCTTTTTAGTTATTTAAAGTTAATTGTATTTCATGTGTTTAAGGGTTTCGTTTCTTGCTATTGTTTCAGCTATTGTGAAAGTTTGACAGTTAAATTGGTGGATACACACACAAAAGTAATAATGTAAAAGTAACACTTTAGCAATTGGAATATTGCTAAAGTAAATGGTAAATGGCTTGTACTTGTATCGCGCTTTAACTAGTCTTGACGACCTCCAAAGCGCTTTACACTACAGTTCAGTCATTCACCCATTCACACACACATTCACACCCTGACAGTGGTGAGCTATGTTAGTAGCTACAGCTGCCCTGGAGCAGACTGACAGAGGCGATATTGCTAAATGGAATATTGCTAAAGTAATACTTTAGCAATATTCCACATGTGTATGTTGTGTACCAACTTCCCTAATTCCTAACAGAGCACTTCACTCTCAGACTGCAGGTCTGCTGGTGGTTCCTAAAGTCTCTAAAACCAGAATGGGAGACAGATCCTTTAGCTATCCTCTCCTGTAGAACCAACTCCCAGTTTTGGTCCGTGAGGCAGACACCCTGTATACTTTTAGGACTAATCTTAAAACTTTCCTTTTTCCATCCATCCATCGTCTTCCGCTTATCCGGGGTCGGGTCGCGGGGGTAGCAGCTTCAGTAGGGAGGCCCAGACGTCCCTCTCTCCAGCCACATGGGCCAGCTCCTCCGGGGAATCACAAGGCGTTCCCAGACCAGCAGAGAGACATAGTCCCTCCAGCGTGTCCTGGGTCTTCCCCTGGGTCTCCTCCCGGTGGGACGTGCCCGGAACACCTCACCAGGGAGGCGTCCAGGAGGCATCCTGACCAGATGCCCGAGCCACCTCAACTGGCTCCTCTCGATGTGGAGGAGCAGCGGCTCTACTCTGAGTCCTCCCCGGATGACTGAGCTCCTCACCCTATCTCTAAGGGAGAGCCCAGACACACTACGGAGAAAACTCATTTCGGCCGCTTGTATCCGGGATCTCGTTCTTTCGGTCACGACCCAAAGCTCGTGACCATAGATGAGGGTAGGAACGTAGATCGACTGGTAAATCGAGAGCTTCGCCTTTTGGCTCAGCTCTCTCTTCACCACAACGGACCAGTACAGCGCCCGCTTCACAGCAGACGCTGCACCAATCCGCCTGTCGATCTCCTGCTCCATCTTCCCCTCATTCGTGAACAAGACCCCAAGATACTTGAACTTCTCCACTAGAAGCTGGCTCTTGGGACTTTCCTTTTTGACAAAGCTTACAGTTAGAGTGGCTCATGTTACCCTGAGCTACCTCTATAGTTATGCTGCTATAGACTTAGGCTACTGCAGGATACGAGGGCCTATATTTCTCACTCTACTGAGTTCTACTGTTCTTCAGTCTACTGTTCTCCAGTTTTGCATCACTGTTGTCATTACAGCTTTTAATTTTTTGTTCTCTCTCTTTTTTCTTCATAGTAGGTACACCTGGTCTGGCGTTCTGTTAGACGTGGCATCATCCAGGGAAGACTGATCATCTGCTACTACCATCTAATGTAGAACAGATTACTGGATCAATGTGTGCTTCTGTGCTTCTTTGTCTATCTTGTTGTGTCTCTGCTCTGTCTTCTGTAACCCCCAGTCGGTCGAGGCAGATGACCGTTCATACTGAGCCTAGTTCTGCTGGAGGTTTTTCCTTCCTGTTAATGGGGAGGTTTTTTTCCCGCTGCCGCTTCATGCCTGCTCAGTATGAGGGATTGCTGCAAAGCCATGGACAGTGCAGACGATTCTCCCTGTAGCTCTACGCTTCTTCAGGAGTGAATGCTGCTTGTCAGGACTTTGATGCAATCAACTGGTTTCCTTATATAGGAATTTATTTGACCAATCTGTATAATCTGATCCAATGTGTATAATCTGATTGATTTTGACTTTGTAAAGTGCTTTGAGATGACTATATAAAAAAAAATTAATTGAATTGAATTGAATAGCTTAAAGCATGGTTTTGGGCTGATCATTTAAAATATTCTAGGGGGCGCTATAGAGAAATTGGGCCACGCCCACCGAAGTTTGTTATGGATTCCTGTTGGGGGGTGGATAAGGATGCATCCAAGTGAGTTTTAAGCAGCTCGGCCCAAAACTGTGGAATTCAGAGCTGAACGTATGGCAGCGGCGTTTGAGGTGACTTCGCCATTCCGCCACGCTGCCCTGCTCCATCAAATCCACTTGGGGCTGGAATGCACAACACACCAACATGTTTTCTGTCTCTGGACACAGTTTCATGTTGATTACCTCAGAGGGGTAACAATGCGACCGTTTACAGCAAAACATGACACTTCCTGTTGTCAGGGAGCGTGGCCTAAATTATGTCATCATTTGATCATTGGGTTTTGTAGGACACCCGATGATGATCAATCACAGAAAGTTTGGCCCCCGTGTGTGATTCTGTGTAGGACATATAACAGTTTTATTTTTTGTGGCGAATAGGTGAACTTTGACCCCTGCTAACGCCCCTTCAGCATGCTCAAAAACTCACTGTTTTGATAACTTTTAATTGGCCATGCCTTATGATCAGACTGACCCAGTTTCAAGCCGCTTGCTCGAAATCCCTAGGAGGAGTTCGATCAAATACCAATGCTGTAAACTTCAAAAATGGGGTCAAAATCAGACCTTCAATCTAAAATGGCCAACTTTCTGTGATACTTGCACTATAACATTAATTGTAAATTCTGAGCACCAAATTTCATGTCTCTACGAAGAAGTAAGTGAATAGCAAAGGGTCCTTTGAAAATTGCTAGGTGGTGCCGTTGAGGCATTTTTTTTTTAGATTTTTGTGACAACCTTAAAATACAAAATTTTTAAACAGTCTTCATGCATCCGCCAAGTTTGGTGAGTTTTTGAATATGATAAAGCCCCCAAAAAGGCGCCTCTTTAGGGTGGCAGATTAATATTAATAATAATTTACACTACATAAACAATAGGCCTTCGCAGCGCTTTGCTGCTTGGGCCTAAAAAAAAGACGCTGTGCACACATTCCCATATAACACTCACATCCAACAATACCAAGTGGGAGGGGGGGGGGGGGGTCACCACAATCCAACTATACACCTGCCTGTGCCCAACCCCCCCCGGCCCCGCTCCCGAACCAGACGCCCCCCGCACCACATCCCCCAAGGAGGGGGGGGCAACACGACCCTTACGGGCCACCCAACCAGAACCCCCCTCGCCCCCTAAATACCTAATAAACCCCCTTCCTCCACCACCTTACCCTAGCTACCCCTACCCCCCCCACCCCTTTCCGGGGAGAGCAGAGGCGTCAGCCCCAGACCCGGCAAGCTGCTCGCTACCCACAGCAGCCCCCCGCCAAGACCCGGACCCGATGGCATGCTCCTCCTCCAGGCCCCAGACTCCGTGCCGCGATCGGAGATCGGAGTGTGCAAAAGACCCCGATCCTCCCTACGCCCACTTAGATCTTGTGTTGTTGCATTTTGTTCTCAAGTGTGTTTAAAACCGGGAGCGTCGAAAGGGGTGCACGGCACAGCCCACCCCCCCTCCGGATGGAGGCTGCTGCCAGCGCATTCTCCAAGCAACTGCCCAGAACCCTCAATGTCTAAATGCGAGAGGGGGTGAAGGGAGCCATCCGAGGCGAGGCTCACACAACATAAGCCCCCCCCCAGACGTCTTCACCCCCACCCACCCCATACCACGGCCTACATGAATGTGCGTTGTGAAAATGTTTGGAGTGAAAGTGTCTAAAATGCATGATAAAATAGGGGAGAGGGACATCATCAGCAAGTGACAACCTCCAGTAATGCCCCCCTCCCCAAAGTCTTACGTGTGTGGTAGTGTGATGGAGCAGGCAGAGGGAGGAGTCCGGGGATGGGGAGAAAAGGACTGGGGAGCCATCCCAGGGAGCCATCCCTACTGACTCCAATAGGCACCCCCGCTGCCCGAAAGCCCACCCGGAGAAGGGGGCCCCGCCAGCGGCACCACCATAGCCCGGGGGCCAGGGAGAGAAATAAATAAATAAATAAGAGGGGAAACCCTGGCCAGCCAGCCCGTACGAGCCATCCCAAACCCCACCCCCCAGGCGAAACCCGCACCGGGAGAGACACGGACCAGGACCGGGACAGGGGGCCGGACACAAGCCCACCAGAACGTCAATTTCCCCGAGCGGCACACCCCCCGGAACCGGAACCCCAAGGCCCCGCCAGGGCCCCCGCCCGAGGGTGGCACACCCCAGGAACCCCAGGCCCCCAGACCCACCCCGGACCCACCCAGCGGCAACACAGCTACCAGGACAGTAACCCACGTCCGTCACCGCGTAACTCCCCAAGAGCGCCGCAAGCAGCTGCTGTAGGCCACCCATAGGCCTCCCAAGCCCATCCCAGATGGGGGCAAGAGACCCCGGAGTCAGACCCACCAGGCGCCCCACTCCAAGTGCCCCCCAGAGCCCCAGGAACCCCCCCATCCAGCCACTGCGCCCTGCAGGAAGCAACCCACCGCCCCCCATTCCACTAAGTGATGGTGCTGATCAAAGGAGCCCAAAGAGATCGATCAGATGTGGATGCAGATGACAGTAGACATGGGTATGGGTGTGGTCCGCTCCCTCTCCCAAGAACATCTCAAGTCTCCGCTAGGTGCGGAGCCCATCCCCCCACGTCCTGCCCTCCTCCGCTGCGCTGGCAGGCGCCTTGGCCCTCTGGTGCATTGATGGGCTTCGGGTTTGGGGCGGGTTCCCAGGCGTGCGCCGGCCTACTCCCGGCGGCTTCTTCACGGGGCCTGCCCCCCCCGGGGGGCAAATTCAGTCAACCGAATTTATGAAGAGTAGCGAATAAAAATTTCCAGTTTACCCTATCAAATGCTTTTTCTGCGTCTAAAGACAATATATTGGTTTTAATGTTTTTACTGTAGGAATAATCAATTAAATTAAGTAATCTGCGTGTATTTGTGGATGACTGCCTTCCTCTGATGAAACCAGTTTGATCTGGATGTATTATGAGAGGAGTTACTTTGTCTAATCTTTCTTTCTTCTTGAGAGGATTCTAGTAACTTAAGTTTTTCTTCTAATTGCTGAATCTTTTTGTTTTCTTTTTTCTTTTTATGAGATGAGAAGGAAATTATTTTACCTCTCATCACTGCTTTTCCAGCTTCCCACAATATCGATGCCGATGTACCTGGTTGATCATTGTATTCCAAGTATGAAGCCCACTGTTCTTTGATGAATTTTATAAATTCTTCATCTTTAAGCAGTGATGTATTAAATCTCCAGCTTTTGTTTTGTGGGGTTATTTTTTTATTAATTAAGGTGAGAGTAACAGGAGCGTGATCACTGATAGCAATAGGATGAATTATCGTCTCTGAAACAACCGACAGCAGTGAGCTGCTTATTAGAAAGTAGTCCAGACGAGAGTACGAATGGTGAACATTTGAGAAAAAAGTGTATTCTTTACTATTAGGATGAAGAGAACGCCATGCATCACAAAGACCAAAATCACTCATGTATTGTTTTACTACACTTACTGACTGCCAGCTACGCTGAGACCCTGTTTTATTCAACCTGTCTATATCGTTATTTAAACCAAAGTTGAAGTCACCTCCTATAATTAGTGAACAATCCCCGTGTTTTGAAAGTGCAAGGAAGAATTGGTGGTAAAAAGAGGGGTCATCAACATTTGGACCATATATACTGACAATACATAGCTTCTGGTTATGGATAGCTATTTTAATTATTATGTATCTACCTTCAGGATCTATAGTTTTATCTAATATTTTAAAACTAACGTTTTTGTGGATTAAGATTGCTACACCTCTCTGTCTAGAGTTATAGCCGGCCGCAAACACATCAGGGAACTCAGGTGAGTTAAGCTCACTTGCATTTGTAGCTGATTTGTGGGTTTCTTGCAATAAGACAATCTGCCTTTAATCTAGTAAGCTGGTTAATGATCTTCATTTTTTTCTCTCTGGTGCCAGCCCCATGCACATTCCATGTCACAAACTTTACATTCGCCATAGATGTGAGTGAGAAGTTAGAAGGTGCATGCCCTTGAGAAAATAGTCATACATAGACCCAGGTAGCATCATATGATGTGCTTGTGATTGTCTGATGAACAGGAAAGAAGCAGACAAATAAGATAGAAATACACAAAGAAATAAAAAAGTGCAAAGAGTAAGAGAGTGTAAAAAAGGATAAACCATAGCACGTGCCTCGTGTACCCAGCCATGAACACCAACCATACCAACGTGCTCTTGAGCTGTGCGTGTATTTCGTTTATCACCGTGTACCAATCTGTGCACCTTTTTTATTTATTTATTTATTTTTTTTAAGTCATTGAAACATGCTTTAAATCCACCTGTGGTGTAACTAATAAAGCCAAGGGGTGATCTTCTGATCGCTGAACAACTGTCCATTAATATAAAGTCTGTCAACCGATATGGTGGCTTTAACGCCGTCCATTATGTATTTTTTCCTGATTGGGAACAGTACTCGCCTGTGATCTGGGATTTCCTTAGGAAACTGATCATTAACACTAAAGTCTGTCCCTCTCAGTTCCCTGCCGCAACTTCTAACAAATTCTTTTTGTTTATAATGCTCAAATTTAGCTATGATCGGGCGAGGACGGGTTTTGTCGGGTTTCTTACCTCCGAGCCAGTGGACTCGATGAAAAGTGATGTTTTTTACCTAATCCGCCGGGATTTTTAGCCTCTGCTGGAGAAAGTTCCGGACCGTTTCCTCGGCTATCTCTCCCTGCTGCTCCTGGATGCCTGCAAAGAAGAGATTATGTCTCATACTTTGCAACTGTATGTCCAGAATGGATTCCTTCATTTTCTTATTTTCGCCGGAAAGCTGGATAATTCCTTCGGTCAACTCCGTAACCTTTCCCCGTCAGCGCGTCATTCTCCGTGGCCATAGCTGTTAGCTGGGCTTGGCTAAACTCCACCGACTCCCTCAGAGGCTGAAACTCCTTATGTAGAACTTCTACCAAGGCGAGACGCGCGTCAAGGCTGGTAAGCTTCTTGTCGATGGATTCCAAGAATCACCGAAGTTCCTGTCGGGAGACAGAGTAGATGAAGATGATGGTAGAATTAGAACGAGTGCGCTTAAGTGACGGTGTGTTAGCAGCCGTAGGCTTCTGGGCCTTCCCCATCACGATGCTATCAAAACACTCGTCCAGGTAGCACTCCAGGCTCGTCACGGTCTCTTCGTCCAGTTTGTTCCCTCGTAAAAAGTAAGACAGTTGTAAATGTTTGGGCTTTTACTTTGTATTATTTTCAGTTATTGGTCCGTTCTTACCTTAGCGTGTTTGATTTGAATTACATGAACGCCTCCATTTTACTTACGCACAGCTCTCGCGACATCTCAGCCGCTCATCTCCGTCTCCGTCCGGTTTTCTGCATCCTCAGCCCATGCCTCGTGTACCCAACCGTGATTAACAACCATACAGTGCCAACGTGCTCTTGAGCTGTGCATTTGTTTCTTTTATCACCGTGTTCCGATCTATACACCTTCCCCCCCAAATGTGACATACTTTAAATCCAGCTATTGTGGATCTAATAAAGCCAAGGAGTGATCTTCTGATCCCTAAACAACTGATTAATAATAAAAAGTTTGTCAACTGCTACGGTAGCTCTGACGCCTTCATTAATGTATTTTTTCCTGATTGGAAATAACACTCGCCTACGATCTAGGATTTCCTTAGGAAACTGGTCATTAACACTGAAATCCGTTCCTCTCAACTCTCGGTCCTGGCTTTTAACAAACACTTTTTGTTTATATTGCTTAAATTTAGCTCCAATCGGACGAGGACGGATTTTATCGGATTTCTTACCTCCGAGCCGGTAAACGCGATGGAAGGTGATGTTTTTTACCTGATCCACTGGGATTTTCAGCTTCTGCTGGAGAAACTCACGTATTGCTACCTCGGGATCCTCCTCCTGCCGCTCCGGGATGCCTGCAAAGACGAGATTATCTCTCATATTTCGCGACTGTATGTCCAGAATGGATTCTTTCATCCTCTTGTTTTTGCCAGACAGCTGCATCATCCCTTCGGTGAGCTCCGTGACTTTCCCTCTCAGCGCCTCGTTCTCCGCGGCGACAGAAGCTAGCTGGGCTTGGCTAAATTCCACGCTTCTCTCATTGCTCATGGCCTGAAACTCTTTGTGGAGGACCTCTACCAAAGTGAGCGTCCAGACTGGTAAGCTTCTTGTCGATGGATTCCAGGACATCACTGTAGCTCCTGTCGGGAGACAAAGTGGAAGTTGACCGGGTTCATTTGAGTGAAGGTGTGTTTGTGGCTGTGGGATTTTTTTACCCCCATCACGATGTTGTCAAAACACTCGTCCAGGCAGAACAAGAGCTGTTGCTGGGCCTTTTTCACCATGTGGGAGGTGTTTGTAGTCCAAGAGAGGTCAGAGGAGATGTGAATTTCCAGAAACCTAATGATGTCCCCACCTCCGTTTGTATGTAGAGATCAGCATTTTCAGTCCACTTAGACCTCCCGTATCCTATTATTACCTCCTTGGCCTTACTGGTGTTCAGGATCAGGCTGTTCCAGGTGCACCACTGTGTGAGATTGCTGACCTCATCCCTGTAGTGGGACTCATCATTGTTAGAGATGAGACCAACTACATTGGTGTAATGAACAGGGCTGGGATAAGTACACCGCTCTGCGGCATTCCTGTGTGAGGAAGTCACTGATCCAGGAGCAGAGAGGTGTGGATAATCCCATGTTGTGGAGCTGCAGGGCCAGCATGTCTGGTAGCACGGTGTTGAATGCTGCGCTGAAGGCCATGAAGAGCATCCTAGCATACGTGTTGGGCTGCTGCAGATGAGTTACAGCTGACTGCAGTGCTAACAAGACAGCGTCCTCTGTGGAGCGATTCTCCCTGTAGGCAAACTGCACGCTGGCCAGGCCAGCATGAATGGAGTCCTTGATGTACTTTAGGAGGATCCTCTTGATCCTCTTGACTTCATGATGACGAGAGTCAGGGTAATGGGGCAATAGTCATTGAGGCAGATGATGATTGGTTTCTTGGGGACTGGCACGATAATGGAGAATTTCAGACAGGCAGGAACCATGGAGAGATGCATGGTGAGGTTAAAGATGTCTAGAAAAGACCCCTGCTAGCTGGTCTGCACATGATTTAAGCATCCAGGCTGACACTTTGTTGGTGTAGTTGTCTGTTGGGGGAGTGGTGGCCTACTGGTTAGAGCAGTGCGCTTGCGCTCTGAGAAGGATGCAAGTACCCGGTTCGATCCCAACTACCTGCACTCTGGGTCCCTGAGATAGATAGATTAACTTTATTGTCCCAAAGGAAATTTGATTTGGGTTACAGACTCTGGCTGCTACATAGTCCAAACTATGCGTCACACTGCAAGACCCTGAACCCCTGAGTGCTCCCTGGGCACCCTACAGTGGCAGGCCACTGCTCCCCAATGGGGATGGGTTAAATGCAGAGAATTGGGGAGTGTTGGCCTAGTGGTTACAGCAGTGCGCTTGCACTCAGAGAAGGATGGAATTACGCGGTTCGGTCCCCAGCGCCTGCACTCTGGGTCCCTAAGCAAGACCCTTAATCCCAAATTACTCCACGGGCGCCGCACATGGCAGCCCACTGCTCCCCAAGGGTGATGGGTTAAAAGCAGAGAACAAATTTTGTTGTAATGTATGTTTCAATGACAATAAAGATGACATTATTATTACTATATTACTGTTGCAGATCAGGCTGAATAAAGTCAGTACGGTTTGTGATCTCCCGGGCTGGGTCGCAGTTCCAACAGCTCCTCTCTCCTGTATTGGATTAGAGCTTTGAGTAGTGATAACACAAAAACAAACAAAAAAAAACGGAGCACCTCGGCTGATGCAGGTCCCTATGCCCCCATATTGGCTTTGGGAGGGATTTCAATACCACACAAAATGGACAAGCCAATCAGGATCGCTGGGTTGGATTTTCGCAGATGTGATGTATCAGGGAAGCAACTGTTTGCATTCAGAAAACTGTGGCAGCTTGTAGAGAGGTAGCAAGGGTGACCAGACATTCCTGAATCCCCTATTTGGATGACCTGTCCCCGGCAAAAGTTGTCCCCGGAAATGTCTTCGATTTCAGTGTATCATGATGGAGTAAAAGAAGTTTAACACAGCAAGAGGTATTTACCCGGTCCTGCCGCTGTCCCAATATAGTTGAAGAGCTGAGCCGAATGCACCTTGTTGCAGATCGGGCAAAACAAACCAACTGCCTGACAGAGACTCTGTGCCAGCCCACTTAGCAAAATCACAGACGCCCCCGGTTTTCATTAGAGAAACCTGGTCACCCGGTAACTTTATGCTGCTATTTCATCAGTGTTGTCCAATCTACCGAATATTAATTATTTAAAAGAACACCAGAGAACGGTTTCGATGTGAGTGGTTGAAGTAGCATGTCAGTAATGCTGACGAACAAGTGGTTTATCTAATCACATGCAAGGATTTTAGGATTTCCTTCTGAAATACATCTCCAATGGAGCAATCCCACATGGATGTGTGGAGCTCTGCAGAACAAAATCCATCTAGCGAGAGATATACAGATATGTATTTTTGTTGGTTTTGTACATTGGCGCAACGCATGCATTTATGTTTGTCTTAACATCTGAATAAACAAAAGTAATACAGATAAACCCTATAATTAGTTTTGACTATCACTGTCACGATTTGTTCTGATGAACCCGAACACAACCACAAACAGAGCTTCGTTTTGAGAGTTTTTTGAATGAGTTGAGTTGTGGAGGAAGAGGACCAGAGTCTATTTAACAGCAAAACCTACACACACATAGAATAAAAGAGTGACAACTTCTTTTCAAGTTCAAGAATTTAATAACAGAAATAAAATGAACATCCAGAGAACATCACTATGTAATGCTGTTTACCTGAATTAACACAATAATTCGATTAATACATTCTCTCTACTAGTATGGAGACCCAAGTCTTCCATATCTAAAAATAAATACAGAAATAAATAAATGCTCAATAAATAAATACGCATACAATTAATTGCCACCAAATTAATAAATGTAGGTAGAAATTCAATTATACAGTGAGACATAAATGTATATATCTCTTTTAATTAGCTTATTTATTTATTCGCCTTTGTAATAATTACCTTATTTATTTATTGTGCATTATAATCTTCAACTTTATTTATTAATTACTTATTTTTTTTAAGTATTTATTTTTGTGCATGTTATAATATTTTTGTCTGTTTTATTCTTCCTTTGTATTTTTTTACCCTATATATTTCTGTGATGCTATTTATTTCTGCCTGTCGTTTTTACATTTCTGCCTGTCCTTTTTACATTTCTGTATGCATTTCTGCCTCATTATACAAATGAGGAGGGGCTGTGTCTTAAGGGCTCAACTTCTGCCCATTGGTTGGTTAGCATTTTACTGCGTCGGTCAAATCTACATGGCTTTTCCCCGCACTAAAGCATTGTTTAGTAATGTCAAACTCAGCAGGCAGACGTTCAGTGTCCAACCTCTTAAGGGAAGCTGCTAATAGACTGGAAGAATTAGAACGCTGTACATTTGGGATCTGAAATGTTTTTCGGTGGTTTCGAATTCGGCTTTCCAGATCAATAACTCATCGGCGGATGATTTATTCTACAAAACAGACACCTCTCCGCAACCACAGCAAGGCAGACAGTGAGGTACAGCCATAGTTTCCTTAAAACGAGACTCCCATCACGCTGGGTGAATTACATTGGACCCTATGCAGAGCTCGCTTGAGGCAGGGGTTTTCCTCAGCATACAGCCTTCAGCTTCATTGGGGTTCACTCTCCTGTATAGGCTGAGGAAAAATACACAGAGCTGTTTCGCATGCAGGTTCTTTGCCCCTGCATCTGATTGTGAAGTTAGGACAGCAACTTAGCTCTGTATTTGCCTGGACATGTTGTTTGTCCGGATTCAGCCATGTCCTCTGCTGAAGCAGGCAGTCGAATCGAGCAGACCTTGGATCAAGCGTGGTTGGTCCAGGCAATCTTTCAGATGTTCCAGCAGATGAGGCCATATGGCCCCATGGTTCAGGCCTCCTCCCTTGTCCTGGAGAGGGGATCTGTGCAGCTGCTGAAGAGGTCTGCAGAAAAAAGCTGAGGAGAAGAGACTGAAGCAGAGGGGCTGTGGCTTTTGTCTGTAAGGAGGTGGTCACAGCTGACCTCCTGCCGAGAAGGGCAGTCCCAGTTGACTCCCTCTCATGTTTGCAGCAGGAGCAGAATTCAATCTGAGATCAATTATTTATCATGGTGATATGGCATAACATGGAGGACTGGGGAGAGCTGGAGGACTGTGGGTGCTGCGCTGAGGAACCAGGAAGCCTCCAGAGCAGGTGGGAGATTGCTGAGGTAGAGGCAGAGCTGACGGCATAGCAGAGAGAGTTCTTGGAGCGCTGGGGTTGGAGGTAAAGCCGGCAGCGCAGCAGAGAGAGTTCTTGGAGCGCTGGGGTTGGAGGTAAAGCCGGCAGCGCAGCAGAGAGAGTACTTGGAGTGCTGAGGTTTGAGGCAGAGCCGGCAGCACAGCAGAGAGAGTACCGGCAGGCGGGCAGGCAGGCGTAGACGTAGGAAACTCTGGCAGGCATACATAGAAAACTCTAACAGGCAGACGTGGGAAGCTCTGATGGGCAGATGTGGGAAGCTTGACGGGCAGACGAGGTTTGGGTGAAGACGATCCGGCGGGGAAGAGCAAACTGAGGGAGGCTTTAGTAGGAGTGTTGGAACCGAGTCTGGGCTTGATTAGGAACGGCAGGTGGAGGTGATTAGAGTGGAGTGGAGCCGGGAAGCATGGGAGGCAGAAAGTGCTGGAACTGTCCATGGTGAGACTGGCAAAAACTGAACCCTGACAATCACTAAATACATCTTGTATTAAACAATACTGAGCATTTTTCAGTGCTTTTATGAAAGGCATTGGTTGTTTGTGCCTGTGATCCTTTTTTGGTTTTGGAGTCCTTCTCCAAAGAGTTCTTCCATCTCTTCTATCTCTCTACCTTTCTTGCTATCTCTTTCTGCAGCAGACTCCATGGATGCTATTTTGTGCTCTCTTTTTCCTCTGCTCTATTTTGATCACCTTTTCTCCCTTCCAACATTTTGTTGAATTTTTTTTCTCTTCCTTTCTTTCTCTTTTACCGTTCTGTTTCAGTGTCCATTGAATTTGAAATAATCCCAAAATGATGATCAATAAAGGTTTTTGCATACATATCAAGAGGAGCATGATAGCAAGAGCAATAATGCTTAATTTGTGAAAGTAAATCTGTTGGGCTCTCTCTGGCATTAAGAAAGCAATTCTTAGTGCTACACTGTGCTACAAAAAAAAGAAAAACAAAAAGAATTGGGATCAAGAATACATAGGAACTGAAATTGATACAAGGATTTGGAATTGGAACAGAATCATTCAAATTCAAACAATGCCCAACCCTACTCAGGATAGACTGTGTATAAACGCAGCTTGTTCCCTTCAGAATAAAAGAGGGTGTACACTTGACCTGCAGTACAACAATAAACTCACCACAAACGTGTTTGTAAGTTATTGTCATGCCTCGCCATTACATATTGAGCCTAAGCTGGTCAAAACTGACATTGGAATAATGTTAGCCACACTATAAAAAAGTGGGTAGTTTAGGGAATAATACTAATATTTTGTTAGTGTTGCTAATGTTAAACAACTGCACCTACAGAAGTAAAAAAAAAATAGTAAAGCTTAAACAATTACAGAATCCTAGATCCCTGCTGCTGATAGACACCACCCTTACAGTCTGGAAATGAATGTGTCCTTTGGTGTGAAAACTAATTTTTACAAAGCCTCCCTATCAAGTTCCCTCTCTCCCTAACCTCCTTTAACTGTCATCCTTCCATTTCTCTGGTCCTTCCATATCCGTCTTGTCAGATCTTAGTAGATGCTACGGGTCAATGAATCACTTTCTGGAAAGACTTACCATTCATGGAGGAGTTTCATGGGAGAAATTTCCCCTCCATTTGTTATAATGTCAGGTCACTGCACTGCTCTGCTAGCAGAGGAATATATAATGGCCTCACTGCACTTTCTCCCAATTTAGCACATACTCATTGGGTCTGACCTTGTCTGCTCCTTGGGATGTGTTCAGATAATTATTTTGTTATCTTGTGCAACTTTAAGTTTCTATTAAATTTGCTGGTTAACTGTTATACTTAGCTGGACAGCTTTTTTTAAATTAAGGATGCAAAATATATTCCATCCCACCTAAGTTACTTTAATTGTAATTTATTTCTGGTAATCAATCTTAAATGTATGTTTACATATAGGGGGTGGAGCAACAGTACACTTGGGAACTGCAATTAAATTGGTTTAATTGTAAAGGCCTGTATATATGCCTAATAAAATGTATTTTTCATCCTACATAGTAAACATGAATGTAAAGTACGATGACAACTGGGAGTAAGCTCGGAATATTCCATTAGATAAGTTTATATAAAGACTAAAATAACTTTAAAATTGTTTTCAAGTTGATGTTATTTTAAATTGGCTCTCTTCTAAAAAAAAATGGGTAGGCAAAAGAAAACATATGTTCTTAAGACCCGACAGCAAAATTGTGAATGAAATGGTTTTTTTTACATTTTTTTTTCTCAGGAAAGGAATTGCAAATAGTAATTAGTATTTTAGTCTCATACAATGAGAAAAAGATGGGGGTAAATGTGGATTAGAGCAGTGGTTCCCAACGCTGGTTTAATTCAATTCAATTCAATTTTATTTATATAGTGCCAATTCATGAAACATGTCATCTTGAGGCACTTTACAAAGTCAAATTCAATCATATTATACAGATTGGTCAAACATTTCCTATATAAGGAAACCAGTTGATTGCATCAAAGTCCCGACAAGCAGCATTCACTCCTGGAGAAGCGTAGAGCTACAGGGAGAGTCGTCTGCATTGTACATGGCTTTGCTGCAATCCCTCATACTGAGCATGCATGAAGTAATAATGGAGAGGAAAACTCCCCATTAACAGGAAGGAAAACCTCCAGTAGAACCAGGCTCAGTATGAACGGTCATCTGCCTCGACCGACTGGGGTTACAGAAGACAGAGCAGAGACACAACAAGACAGACAAAGAAGCACAGAAGCACACATTGATCCAGTAATCTGTTCTACATTAGATGTTAATAGCAGGTGATCTGTCTTCACTGGATGATGTCACAGTTAACAGAACGTCAGACCAGGTGTACCTACTACCTATTTAACAGTGTCTCTGTTCAGGCTCATCTTATTCAGCCGATTGCATGACCTCCTCTGCTTGCCATCGAGTGCTGCAGAGGCCTATCCATTCCTTTAAGTCAGGTGTGTGGTAGTAAGGAGGCACGTAAAACATTCAGGACAGGCTTTCCATGAGGATCAGCTTTTTGGAACTACTGGCTTAGAGGGTAGAGTATTCATCTTGTAATTTACAGGTTGTGGGTTCAATTCAACACCCCCTACCACCAACCCCCTTATCACTTGATGATA
Organism: Fundulus heteroclitus; assembly: GCF_011125445.2. NCBI lineage: Eukaryota > Metazoa > Chordata > Actinopteri > Cyprinodontiformes > Fundulidae > Fundulus > Fundulus heteroclitus. Next base: position 260,584 of record NW_023396813.1, read on the forward strand.
TACACCTGGGAAAAGCGCTTAACTCCAACTTACCTATCAATCTGCATAATGCAGCTTAAGCGAAAATTCAGACTGAAGAAACTCTATTGCCTACCTCCATCAATCAGGGACTCATCCGCCTCCGACACAAGCCAATCAGCTTTGAACTGCTCCTCCTCGAAGCCAATCAGCATCCTGGGTTCATCTTAAAAAGAACTCCATATCCTCGTCTCGGCCTTCTCCTCAGCGAGCAAGCGGTGGCTGCGCCGTGTCCGGTTTGGACTCTGACCGGTTTCAACCCACCTCCATCCCCTTCTCCACCATCGTACCAAGCTCTGCCTGGCTTTCCTACGGTCCTCCTTCAACCTTGTTCCTATCAGAGTGTAATTCCTCCTGGACTCTCATGGAATTCCCTGTCACTCCTTAAAACGGTCCGGCAGAAGACCGCCATGCTGAGCCTGGTTCTGCCAGAGGTTTCTTCCCAAAGGGGAGTTTTTCCTCTCCACAGTCGCTTCATGCTTGCTCATCATGGACACTTCATGCAAACCTGTGTTTATCAAGTTGGACATCTAGCTCAAACAGTTCAGCATATGGACTGAACAAACTTTATTTATCTCCACTCCACCACCAGTTTCAGACCTGGGGGGAAATATCCCTATTCTCATACGCCTGCTTATGCATATTGAAGTATAATTCAGCGTGAATTTTTCCTGCCGAGGTCTGAGCGCCAAACTCTTAAAATATTGTATCAATAAAATTCTTCTAATTGCCTTTTCTTTCTGTGTGAGTTTTTCAGATTGAATTGGTGCATGAATGGGTGTGCATCAGTGAGTCTTAAATATGGCTGCGTGGGCCCCATCAGGCACTCGGCTATTTATATTAATTTTTGTTCATGTTATCACCACTCCAGACATTAATCCAGTACAGAAGGCTGAGCTGCTAAAACTAGGGGGGAAAAATGAGTTTATCGACTCTACGGACTGCAAAATCTGGACTTTACTACACCTGAATAGAAGCAGACTACAGAGGCTGTGTCCTTGGGTGAGACATTTCACCCGATTTGCCGGCTGGCGATGGTCAGAAGGCCCATTGGTGCCAAAGTGTGGCAGCTTCGCCTCTGTAATTCTGTCCTAGGGCAGCTGTGGCCACACACTGTGATGAATAGTGTGAGAAGGAACCCGATCTTTAGCCAAAACACTGAGATTTCTTTTAACTGGGTTTATTGCAGGGCCGATGACCAAAAATAAGATCCAAAAATAAGGGTAAGGCAGACATCCAGACACAGGCAAACCGACTGGGCAAAAACAAACAGAACAGGTTATCAAAAAACAGACAAAAGGTGCTGGGAGCTCTTACCAAAAACATGGAGGGACAGATGCATGGGAATGAGAGTGTGACGTACCGACAGACAACTGAGGAGGGAGTGAGACTTAAATAAGCAGAGAAACAGGTGCGCGGAGGGGACTAATTAACTACCCGCGGGTGGAAACAATAACGAGACTAACAGATGGATAAACCTAAGACCGAGAAAGAACAAACGGAGACCGGACTACTTAAAACAATACACAGACTAAACAAAACCCTAAAACAAGACAGAATCTACAAAAGATATAAACCCAAAAGCAAAAACGAAGCGACACAATCCAACACTAAACCAAAACCAAAAAACAGAACATTACACACACATTCACACCCTGATGGTGGTCAGGGTGAATGACTGACTGTAGTGTAAAGCACTTTGGGATAGTCGGACTAGTTAAAGCACTAAACAAGTACAAACCGTTTACCTATTACCATTTAAAATGTACACTTCCATATTTATCTGCATTTATATCTGCTCATCGTGCCCGGTGCTGTCTAAACTCAAATAGGACTAACCAATCGCATCAGGACCTCATCCTTCCATCCCACAAGACTTTGCTTATAAGGCTCCCCACTCATGGAACCTCCTGCTCTTCAGCTGAGCTTTGACCGAGCTTCAGATGAGCTTTGAACCTCCCCCACCCAATCTCCCCCTTCACGCTCTCATGCTTCCCCTGATTACTTCTCCCCTACGGCCTCCACCAACAGTTTCCGGACCCAAGGGGGAAAACTTCAATAATCCTAATCCTAAAATGAACATTCAAACTCAGACATTTGCTGTCATGATCTTGGGTTTTTGTTTAGTTTTTGACTGGATTGGATTGACTATTTTACTCCGTGCTCCACATTTCCCAGCCACTAGTCGTCATCAAATCTGCTCCGCTGTCTCCCTGCTACCTGATCAGCTCCACCTGTTGCAATTAATTAGTGACAACTCTGCTCACCTGTTAGCTACATATACCTGCCTCAGCCAACTCTTCCCTGTTGTGCACTTCCACCGTGTCACCAGTTCCTGTGTGCTCTGCCGACTGGACTATTTTTCCCTGTTCCTGTTCAGCTCTCACTGATGTGGCTTCCAGTGCCTGCGTGCTCCTGCGTGCTGCTCAATCTGCCTTGCTCAGCCCATTCCAGTGGTTTCTCGGTCCGCATCGTCTGTTTTGGTCATCTCCTGTTTTAATCTCTGGCTATGGTCTGCCACTACCTGCTTCACTTGTTCAAGTCTGGTCCTGCCAGCCACCCCACCTGCATCCTCTGGTCTCCTGCTCATTACTGTCTGCCTGTGTATTCATCCACAATTCGATATTGCAATATGTTCTCGGAGTGGTAAGAGGTTGTTAGCCTAGCTTTAGCCTCACAATGGTTTTCTGACCTAGCCTTCCATCATCTTCTCCGTCTCTGTCTAAGTCTCCCCTATCTCCTGCTCTCTGTGTCTAATGTTTAGTTATTCCTCTGCCTCCTTAGTGATAATGGTACATGTAATAAATGTGCTTTTGTAGCTTCAGAGGCAAGGGTGTCAGAATTGGAGACCTGGCTCCGTGCTGTTGAAAAAACAGCAGATAGCCGCCCCTTAGCTAGCGCGGAGCCACAGAGATTATCTTCACGTTGCGGGTGAAGATAATCTCTTCAGGCCGGCTGGGTGACAATACGCAGGAAGCATAGTTCTAGATTCCAGCCCCACTGTCACCACCAACCCGACTGCGTTTCTAACAGATTTTCCCCACTCAGTGACACACTGACTCTGGTAACTGGCAGCTCCATAGTCAGAAATTGTTACATTGATAACTGGCAAACTTTATGGGGAAAACCCAGTCTGATCTGGAGAGATGGCATCCATCCCACTTTGGATGGGGCTGCTCTTCTTTCTAGGAATCTGGATGGATTTATTAGTTCTCCGAATTGCTGACAACCCAGAGTCCAGACCAGGAAGCAGAGCCGTAGTTTAACACACCTCTCTGCAGCTTCTGTACTGTTACCCATCCATTATTCCAACTGAGACAGTGTCTTTCCCACGGCCAAAACTGAACAGATCAAAAACGGATCTGAAAAGAACAAATTATAAAAATCAATACGACTCAACTTGAACCAAAAAAAATAAAACAATTAAATGTGGTTTATTAAATGTAAGTGTAATAAACTTGAACCGAGAACCCAGAATTCATCCAGACAAAATGAATGAATGAATGAATGAAAAACTTTATTGTCATTGTCACAAGAACAACGAAATTTAAAAAGTGCCATCGATCCGTGCATATGTTTAAAAAAAACAACAATAATAAATAAATAATAAATAAATCTCTGTCCCTCAATTTAATTGAAACTGAATCAGAGTCCGATCAGGGCAGCTTGAATGATCTTACTCATGAGACTGACAGGTGCTCTGTGTTTGACAGACAGGCACAGGGTCATAACCGTGATACTTGAGGCTAACCTGACCCTTGCCAGACGGATGTCGCTCCGCCTAGCTTCACTCACATCCATCTGGGACCTCTCCCATTGAGAGTGATTTCTCCAACCAATTTTATTGTCTAGCAAATCAGGACGCAGGACTGGAGTGTCATAGATGTGACGTAGTGGACCGGATTTGGCAAGTTATGTTTTCCGGGGCGCGTCGGTTAGCGGTTAGTGCGAACGATATTAGGAGGCCTTTAGTCCTCGACGCGGTCGGCCCGGGATCAACTCCGACCCGTGGCGCTTTGCCGCCTGTCTTCCCCCCTCTTCCTGTCAGCTCACTGTCAATAAAACGCGTGCCTCTAGAGCTGCAAACACATTTAGAAAAAAGAAAAAAAGTTTTGTTTTTTCCTGCGTCTCTCTCACAGCGTCACGGGTTGGCTTAGGTGTGAGTGGTTGAAATTGCACGTTGATAAAGATAACAAACAAGTGGCTTATCCAATCATATGCAAGGATTTTTGATAAGGCCCAGCCTTCAATAAAGGCAATTCCTATGGAGAGGTCCCAGATGGAGGTGAGTGAAGCTAGGCGGAGCGACATCCGTCTGGCAAGTGTGGTTAACTTGAGGCAGGATGATGTTTTTTTTTTTTTCCAGTGTCCTGTCTATCAATGTGGCAATAAGAATTGATGTCTTAATGCCAAATAGAGCTGGACAAATTTTGCCTCTGACAAGTGGAGCAATCAGCTTTCGCCATAGTGCTCCGCTTGATTTTGTCATGGTTGAGTTTTGGTTTGGCTTTGTTTTTCTGTTACTTTCATTTTTTCATCTCTTTTGGGTTAGGTTTGACTTTATTTATTGTTAGTTTTCAGTCATCAGTTATTTTCTGTCAATTTTCACTTCACCTCCTCAGCAGTCAGTCACACCTGATAATCATTTACCAGCCAATTAGCCAGACCCTTGTTCCACCTGTGAGGTGCTCTATTTAAACCTCCCTCTGCCTTCAGTTCAGCACTGGGCCGTCATCATTCCACACCTCTCCATGCCAGTCCCCGGTTTGCCTTGGAAGCTTTGTTTTGCTCCTGTTGTTAAGGTTAGTCCTGTCAGTCACTCTAAAGACTGTTTGTTCACTGTTTGTTCCTGGAGAGGTTCTGCTCTGTGTCCTGGTGTCTCCAGAGAACTGCTAACTGGACTAGCCATCCTGGAAAGGCTCTGCTCTGTGCCCTGGTGTCTCTCAAGTTCTGCTAACCTGACTAGCCGCACTGGAGAAGCTCAGCTCTGTGCCCTGGTGTCTCCAATGAACGGCTAACCTGAGTGCTATGAGGCCTGCTAGCCGAGCAGCACCTTGCAAGTGTGGACTCTCTGTCTCCGGGCCGTCAGCTCCTGCCATCACATTCATCCCTGACCTTCTGCAGTCCTGAACCTCCGGTCTTCATCATTCACCACCCAGCATACTTCCTTCAATAAAGACTCAAACTTTTAGTCCCGTGTGTGCGTCCTGAGTTCATCAGTAAACAAAACCTTGACAGTACGGCCCAGTCAAAGGGTGAACTCAGGCGCCATGCGGGGCTTACCTGCAGGAGTTGACGACCCGGACATCCTCGCATATGTGGAGATGTGCGAACGCCAGATGAGGGAGAGGTACGCCAAGATGGCTTCTGCCCGGGACCCTGCGCCACCGATCCGGGTCGACTCCACTTCCCCCGTGGTTCACGTGGGCGTTGTTACAGCTACCCCGGAACCCAGTGAGAGAAGCCGCTCAGCCTCTCGTCGTCTCGGTCATCACCTCCATGACTCGCAGCTGGCCCCTCGAGTGAGGCTCATCATTCCACCTAGCAGAGCCCCACGCATCAAGGAGAGCCAGCTGTGGGAGTTCTACTACGGTGACCGAGACGACCTTCTGCCCTGCTGGCCAGCTGCCACCCCCGAGATTGCCCCAGATTCCTCATCTGTCCCCTCCCAGCGAAGACAGCAGAACCACCGGCGCGGAGGGTCCGTCAAGGCTAAAGAGGAGGATCCGCCTCCAACCTCGGCGTCCGCTGAAGCCTGTAGCCCGGCGCCGCTCTCTGAAGCCTGTAGCCCGGCGCCGCTCTCTGAAGCCTGTAGCCCGGCGCCGCTCTCTGAAGCCTGTAGCCCGGCGCCGCTCTCTGAAGCCTGTAGCCCGTCACTGCCTGAAGTAGCCGAGGAGAGGGTTCCGCCTCCACCAGTAAGCTCCGCTCTGCCGGCCGCTGAAGGCTCCGCTCTGCCGGCCGCCAAGAAAATAGATCTGCCGGCCGACGAGGATGAGCCCAAGGTCTCCGAGGGAGCCGCTTTGCCTCAGCCCGAGGCCTCCGAGGGAGCCGCTTTGCCTCAGCCCGAGGCCTCCGAGGGAGCCGCTTTGCCTCAGCCCGAGGCCTCCGAGGGAGCCGCTTTGCCTCAGCCCGAGGCCTCCGAGGGAGCCGCTTTGCCTCAGCCCGAGGCCTCCGAGGGAGCCGCTTTGCCTCAGCCCGAGGCCTCCGAGGGAGCCGCTTTGCCTCTGTCCAAGCCTCGTGAGGAGGTCCAGGAGGACCTGCCTCCGCCCAAGCCTCGTGGGGAGGTCCAGGAGGACCTGCCTCCGCCCAAGCCTCGTGGGGAGGTCCAGGAGGACCTGCCTCCGCCCAAGCCTCGTGGGGAGGTCCAGGAGGACCTGCCTCCGCCCAAGCCTCGTGAGGAGGTGCAGGAGGACCCGCCTCTGGCCTCAGTTTCCGCCGAGACCGGTAGCTTGGCCCCGCCTCTGACTTCTCTGTTTGGCCGGAGCCGCAGACTGCGGACTTCGAGCCGCTCGACTTTGCCTCGTCGGGGCCGTCCACCACGGCGCCCGCCTCTGACTTCTCTGTTTGGCCGGAGCCGCAGACTGCGGACTTCGAGCCGCTCGACTCTGCCTCGTCGGGGCCGTCCACCACGGCGCCCGCCTCTGACTTCTCTGTTTGGCCGGAGCCGCAGACTGCGGACTTCGAGCTGCTCGACTCTGCCTCGTCGGGGCCGTCCACCACGGCGCCCGTCTCTGACTTTCCTGTTCGGCCGGAGCCACCGACCGCGGTCTCCGGGCCGCTTGACTTTGCCTCGTCGGGGCCGCCCTCCTCGAGGGTTTAGTCGGGCGATGCTGCTCCGCCGCCTGCCTCGTCCAGGACGACCTCCAAGAAGACTTTTCTTTTTTGCTTAGCAGCCGTTTTTGCCTGAGCCCTTAAGGCCAGTGCCTTGTTATTTTTTGGGCTCGATTTCAGTTTTGATTTACTTAGGATTTTTGGGGTTTTAGAGTTATTTAGGGGGTTCTTTGTTTTTCTTAGAGTACTTGAGTTTCTATTTTCTTTTGTTTTTCCACCTCTGTTCTGGTGTTCCAGGTTTGCCTTTAGTCTTCCGGTTTTTGCTTTGGTTATTTGTTTGCTTTAGATCCTAGTTTTTTGCCTTCTCTCAGTTTTTGTTTTTGTTCTAGCTTGAGTTGTCTAGTGTTACATTAGTTTACCCGTTCCTGTCCTAGTTTCTTTGTTTTGGTTTTTGCATTAGTTTTATAGTTTTTTTTTCTCTTGTACGTCTTGCTCTTTTTCCTAGTTTTTTTAGTTTTGATTTTCTAGTTTTTTGCTTCGGTTTTTCTTTTATTATCCCTACCCTAGTTCTTCTGGTTTTGTTCTATAGGTTAGTTCATGCCTGGTTTTCTAGTTTTTGGTTTAGATATTTAGTTTCCCAGCGCTCTTTAGGTCCCAGCGCTTCTTAGTTTTGTTCTGGCCCCCTAGCTCTTAGTCCCCTGGCGTGTTTGACGCCCTCCGTTCTCCAGAATTTAGACGCCCTTAGTTCCTGGTATTTTTGTTTCCTGGCGTGTTAGGACGCCCTCTGACCCCTGTAGATTTCGTGTTTTTCCGGCGTGTTAGAACGCCCTTTGTCTCCTGGCGTTTTAGGACGCCCTCCGCTCTTGTTTCCTGGCGTATTAGGATGCCCTTTGTTCCTGTTTCCCTGGTGTTTAGATTCCTGGCGTTTAGATTTAGTGTTCCCGGCGTGTTTAGACGCGCTCTGTTCTCGGTTCCCCGGCGTATTAGGACGCCCTTTGTTCTCAGTTCCCCGGCGTGTTAGGACGCCCTTTGTTCTCGGTTCCCCGGCGTATTAGGACGCCCTTTGTTCTCGGTTCCCCGGCGTGTTAGGACACCCTTTGTTCTCGGTTCCCCGGCGTGTTAGGACGCCCTTTGTTCTCGGTTCCCCGGCGTGTTAGGACGCCCTTTGTTCTTGGTTCCCCGGCGTGTTAGGACGCCCTTTGTTCTCGGTTCCCCGGCGTATTAGGACGCCCTTTGTTCTCGGTTCCCCGGCGTGTTAGGACGCCCTTTGTTCTCGGTTCCCCGGCGTGTTAGGACGCCCTTTGTTCTCGGTTCCCCGGCGTGTTAGGACGCCCTTTGTTCTCGGTTCCCCGGCGTGTTAGGACGCCCTTTGTTCTCGGTTCCCCGGCGTGTTAGGACGCCCTTTGTTCTTGGTTCCCCGGCGTGTTAGGACGCTCTCTGACTCTTGGTTCCCCGACGTGTTAGGACGCTCTCTGACTCTTGGTTCCCCGGCGTGTTAGGACGCTCTCTGACTCTTGGTTCCCCGGCGTGTTAGGACGCCCTCCGTTCTTGTTCCTAGGCGTTTAGATGTTCCTGCTTTCCTCACATCCCGACGTTCTATTCCCCAAGCCCCGGCGCTTCCCTCACGCCCCGGCAGGTTTCCCTTTGGCGCTATCGTGCGCCCATTCCTTCCCTTTGGCGCTGTCGTGCGCCCGTTCCTTCCCTTTGGCGCTGTCGTGCGCCCGTTCCTTCCCTCTGGCGTTGTCGTGCGCCTGTTCTTCCCTCTGGCGTTGTTGTGCGCCCGTTCCTTCCCTTTGGCGCTGTCGTGCGCCCGTTCCTTCCCTTTGGCGCTGTCGTGCGCCCGTTCCTTCCCTTTGGCGCTGTCGTGCGCCCGTTCCTTCCCTTTGGCGTTAAGTACGCCCGTTCTTCCCTCTGGCGTTGTCGTACGCCTGTTCTTCCCTCTGGCGTTGTCGTACGCCTGTTCTTCCCTCTGGCGTTGTCGTACGCCTGTTCTTCCCTCTGGCGTTGTCGTACGCCTGTTCTTCCCTCTGGCGTTGTCGTACGCCTGTTCTTCCCTCTGGCGTTGTTGTGCGCCCGTTCCTTCCCTTTGGCGCTGTCGTGCGCCCGTTCCTTCCCTTTGGCGCTGTCGTGCGCCCGTTCCTTCCCTTTGGCGCTGTCGTGCGCCCGTTCCTTCCCTTTGGCGTTAAGTACGCCCGTTCTTCCCTCTGGCGTTGTCGTACGCCTGTTCTTCCCTCTGGCGTTGTCGTACGCCTGTTCTTCCCTCTGGCGTTGTCGTACGCCTGTTCTTCCCTCTGGCGTTGTCGTACGCCTGTTCTTCCCTCTGGCGTTGTCGTACGCCTGTTCTTCCCTCTGGCGTTGTCGTACGCCTGTTCTTCCCTCTGGCGTTGTCGTACGCCTGTTCTTCCCTCTGGCGTTGTCGTACGCCTGTTCTTCCCTCTGGCGTTGTCGTACGCCTGTTCTTCCCTCTGGCGTTGATGTACGCCTGTTCTTCCCTCTGGCGTTGATGTTCGCCTGTCAACGTCGGTTAGACGCCTTTTGTTTTGCCTACCAGCATCTGTTAGACATCCTTTTTAGTTCGCCCTAGTGGGTAGTTTTGGATTGATTTTAGCCCTCCATCCTACCTTCCCTCCACCCACCCAGGTTAGATCAGCTTGGTTATGACTCTTGCCCGCCATCCTGCCTTCCCTCCACCCACCCAGGTTAGATCAGCTTGGTTATGACTCTTGCCCGCCATCCTGCCTTCCCTCCACCCACCCTGGTTCGGTCACTTTGTAGTTTGTTTTGTTTGATTTTAGGCCGTCCGGAGTCCGGCCTTGAGGGGGGGGTAATGTCATGGTTGAGTTTTGGTTTGGCTTTGTTTTTCTGTTACTTTCATTTTTTCATCTCTTTTGGGTTAGGTTTGACTTTATTTATTGTTAGTTTTCAGTCATCAGTTATTTTCTGTCAATTTTCACTTCACCTCCTCAGCAGTCAGTCACACCTGATAATCATTTACCAGCCAATTAGCCAGACCCTTGTTCCACCTGTGAAGTGCTCTATTTAAACCTCCCTCTGCCTTCAGTTCAGCACTGGGCCGTCATCATTCCACACCTCTCCATGCCAGTCCCCGGTTTGCCTTGGAAGCTTTGTTTTGCTCCTGTTGTTAAGGTTAGTCCTGTCAGTCACTCTAAAGACTGTTTGTTCACTGTTTGTTCCTGGAGAGGTTCTGCTCTGTGTCCTGGTGTCTCCAGAGAACTGCTAACTGGACTAGCCATCCTGGAAAGGCTCTGCTCTGTGCCCTGGTGTCTCTCAAGTTCTGCTAACCTGACTAGCCGCACTGGAGAAGCTCAGCTCTGTGCCCTGGTGTCTCCAATGAACGGCTAACCTGAGTGCTATGAGGCCTGCTAGCCGAGCAGCACCTTGCAAGTGTGGACTCTCTGTCTCCGGGCCGTCAGCTCCTGCCATCACATTCATCCCTGACCTTCTGCAGTCCTGAACCTCCGGTCTTCATCATTCACCACCCAGCATACTTCCTTCAATAAAGACTCAAACTTTTAGTCCCGTGTGTGCGTCCTGAGTTCATCAGTAAACAAAACCTTGACAGATTTATGCATGTAAATAGTTTTATTGTGATTCCTGCAAGAAGTATTCCAGGTTATGTGGACACTACAGTGGGAAAGTAGGAGAGTAAAGGAAGAACAAGAAGAGAAAAAAAAAGAAAGAGGAGGTGAAAGAAAGAAGAGATAAAAGGGAAAGAATGATAAAACGTCTTCCGTCTGCTTCATCACCTGGAAAGAGAGATGTAAAAAGAACAGCACAACCAACAGACATAGTGTAACAGATACAATAGAGTAACACCTTGATACCATTGCTAAATCATATGTATTAATATTTAAGCTGACATGAATAAAGTGATACCTGAGAAAAGAAAGTAAGAAAAATATATACTTTCTGTATATAAGTGAACACTTAGAACCTGGAACCCAGCACCTGTGGGTGTTTTTGAGAATGCACTTGAGTATGTGACATTTATCCAGAAGGAAATTACTCAATAGTGGTTCAATTCAATTCAATTTTATTTATATAGCGCCAAATCATGAAACATGTCATCTCAAGGCACTTTACAAAGTCAAGTTCAATCATATTATACAGATTGGGTCAGATTATACAGATTGGTCAAAAATGTCCTATATAAGGAAACCAGTTGATTGCATCAAAGTCCCGACAAGCAGCTTTCACTCCTGGGGAACCGTAGAGCCACAGGAAGAGTCATCTGCATTGTACATGGCTTTGCTGCAATCCCTCATACTGAGCAAGCATGTGTTGTGATGATCCTTAAGGCAGGATGATCAGGGGGAATTATTAGAGTCCGAAATCCGAGAGTGGGTCCAGAGCCAGATGAGCCAGAGACAGCCCAAAGCAGAATCCGTGAGCAGAGTCAGGGCACAGAAGCAGGTCAGAAATCCAGACAGCACAATAATCAGGTCCGTCGGGCTTAGCAGGCTCAGAGGGTCAGAAGGCAGAAACAGGTCAGGAAACAGGTAAGCAGGTGGACAGAATTCAGGACGTTGGACTAGACTCACCAGTGGCTCGTAATAATCTGGCAAGGATGAGTAGGCTGAGACGGGTAAGTAAGCAGGTGAACAGGTGACCAAAGTCGAAACGAATTAGTGGCAACAGTTGGAGGTGATCTAGAGAAGGGTGATGGCTGGAGGTGGACTGAGCTGATTGGGTAGTGGCTGGTGGCTGAGAGGTGAACAGGCTAGCAGTAAAAGTCCAAAACCAAAATAAACAGAAATCCAAATCATGACAATAACATCTCTCCCTCCAAAGACTTTGTTAGTTAATTCATTTATTTCTGATAATCACATTGATTTATTTTGTCTCACAGAAACCTGGCTGTATAAATGAGTCAACTCGTTGCAAATATTTAAATTTTGACATTCTCAGATCTACGGGAAAAGGAGAAGGAGCCATCCTTCTTTCAGCAACCATCTTTCAGTCAGATTTATTAATTAGTTTTGTATCATCCACCAGGCCCTTACTCTCAGTTTATGGATCAGACTTCTCAGACTTCTTATCTGATTTGGTGTTAAACACTGACAAGGTTATTATAGTGGGGAATTTTAAGATTCATGTTGACACTGAATGTGATAACCTTAGTGTAGCATTTAAAACTATCCTAGATTAAATTTGTTTTGCTCAAAATATGCATAAACCTACACACTCTTACCTTTATACTTTGTACCTTGAGCTGACATATGGCATTGATTATGAAGAATTAACAGCATTTCCTCACAACCTTTTCCTATCTGACCATTTTTTAATAACCTTTGAGTTCAGTTTAACTGTGTTGTCCACCTCCAAAAGAAGGTTTGTTATACTAGATCTTTATCAGATAATGCTGTATCAAACTTTAGAGTCTGTCCCAGTGGCAGCTGGCCAGTAGGGGGCGCTCGGGCGCCGCCCCCTTTAAATCGTTTAGATAATAAATGATTTCTGAACTGCAAAGTACTTAGAAATGTATTTATTCATACTGTGTGTCCAATAGACATGTTAGAATTTATTAAAATAGTAAATACATAATTCTATGTAATTGCTCACATTGTGCACACTTCCTATCGTATGTGCAGGGCGCCAGTCTAATGAGAATGAATGTAGGCGCAGCAACTTGGGCAAGCACGTGATCTGAGGCTGACTTTTAATTGGTTATCTAGGGTTTTCCACAGGGCGCACCGCTCTGCGTCCTGGACACACCCATTCTGTTGTGTCATTACTGGTAGAGTGTCAGTACTGGCTAATTTTTTTAAAAACTTTGTGTGATTGGACAATCCCCGATTCGACTCAGCTCAGCTGCAGTTCGTTAGGTTGATTCACGGTTATGCTTGCAAAGTTGAGTAGTTTCAAAATGAGAGAAAATTCTGTTTTGTCTTTACAAAAAAATGCTTTTACAAAGCGTTCACTTGAAGAAAAAAACAGGATAAAGGAGCTTGGACCGGATCGTCTTAATTTACAAATTCAGCAGCAGGCAAGTGATCTCTCCACTCCATGGTTGGAGAAAGCAGTGTAGGTAGTAGTCAGCCAGTGAAGAGGCGTCGGGCGTCAGTGTAGAAGACCATGAAAGGATTGCTGCATAGGTGAGTTGTTGTGGAAAATCACTGTTACACTGGTTTATAGTAATGTTATTTAATATATTAGGAAGATGTGCTTTGTAATTAGAAATACCTTTAGTTGTGTCTATGCTGTGTAGGTATGTTGATGTAATGTTTGTCAGCAAGATATTTTATTTAAGTTGTACTGAAGTTTATGGGTAATGGGGAATAAAACATTTGGTTACTGAATTTTGTATAATCTTGTCCCACAAAAATGCTGTAACACATTTCATAACACAGCCTTAAAAAATGGCAGCAAATGTTATTAAAATCCGGAAAACAATCTAGAAGAAGTCTTTTCAGAAACTGTCACGTTCTTGAAGATTCTCATCACCACACCCATGACCAGCAGAAGCTGAAAGGTGCTTTTCAACTCTGAAAAGAATCAAGACTTTTCTGAGAAACTCAATGACTCAGGACAGGCTGAATGCATTGGCCATGTTGTCAATGGAGAAAAGACTAGTCACAGAGATGACTGACTTTAACAAGAATATAATTGAAAAATTTGCTGGGCAGAAGGAAAGGAGGGCAAAATTCATGTTCAAATAGTGCTATTTTTTAAGATTTGTTTTGTTTGTTTTTCATTTGTTTGTTTGTGTGCGCCCCCCTCAGTTTTTTTAGCACCAGCCGCCACTGGTCTGTCCCCCTTTTAATAACCTTATTATCACAGAAATGCCCTGCAGACAATGTTGTTTCTTCCCATTCACAAATAGATGCTTTTTTTGACAGTGTCACTTCCTCATTGCTTTTTGCTTTAGACAATGTCCCTTGAAAAAGAAGGTGATTATTCACAGGAAGCTGGCTCCCTGGTTTAATTTACAGCTGTGTGTTCTTTGAAGCACAATGTTAGGAAATTGGAGGAATCCTACCTAATCTGGAAAAACAGTCTACTGTTGTATAAAAAAAACTTTGCAGAGTTAGAGCAGCATATTTTCATCAATTATAGAGGGGAACAAAAATAATTCCAGATTTCTCTTTAGTACAGTTGCCAAACTGAGACAAAGCTCCGTTGATCCATCCATTCCCTTAACTCTCAGCAATAATTATTTTATGGGACTCTTCATAAATAAAATTGATTTCATTAAAAATAAAATAATGGCATCCACCCAAACATGATTATCTCATCCTCAATAAGTGAGGCAGTGTTAGAGGAATCTTTAGAAGATGATCAGTGTTTGAACTGTTTAGAAGCAGTAGAGCTTTCTGAGCTATCTATTTTTTTTTTTGCTTTATCTAAACCTTTTACTTGTATGTTAGACCCAATCCCAACCAAGTTGTTTAAGGAGGTATTCCCTTTGATCAGTGGCACTATTTTAGACATTATTAATCTATCCTTAGTACAGGGATATGTACCACAGGCTTTTAAAGAAGCTGTTATTAAACCTTTACTTAAGAAACCATCTCTTGATCAAGATGACTTAATAAATTACAGACCTATATCTAATCTTTTCCTATCTAAAATTCTTCAGAAAGTAGTATCTAATCAAGTATGGGAACATTTACAAAGTAATGACCTACTTGAAGAGTTTCAGTCAGGCTTCAGAGCTCATCATAGCACTGAAACAGCTCTGGTGAAGGTCACTAATGATATTCTCATGGCCTCAGATAATGGACTTGTGTCTGTACTTGTCCTTTGATACAGTTGATCATAATATTATCCTAGAAAGGATTGAGCATACTGTAAAGATTAAGGGGAAAGCATTAGACTGGTTTAAATCTTATCTGTAAATAATGTAAATCCCTGTATATATATATATATATATATATATATATATATATATATATATATATATATATATATATATATATATATATATATACAGGGGTTGGACAATGAAACTGAAACACCTGGTTTTAGACCACAATAATTTATTAGTATGGTGTAGGGCCTTCTTCTGCAGCCAATACAGCGTCAATTGGTCTTGGGAATGACATATACAAGTCCTGCTCGGACCCCGCCACAATGCTCTGTCTCGCCCATCTGCCACTCTGTCATCTGCCACCATCACAGAAAGTCACCGGCTGAATCCGCCTCTCCGCTCCACTCCCCCGGACTGGTTTCCAACCTCGGCGGTAAGCTCTCATGCACCCCGCATATTTCCCCTTGCATTGAGCTCTGCCTAACCCTTCATCTCTCGCCCGCAGAACTACCAGCCTCGTCTCACGTTCTCCGTCGTGGTTCCTCCTCGGATCCTCCCTCGCACTTCTGTGTTCTAAATAAACACCTTAATCTGCTCTCCTGGCTGTTCTGCATGTGGGCCAAACACTTAAAAACCATGACTATATATATACAGGGGTTGGACAATGAAACTGAAACACCTGGTTTTAGACCACAGTAATTTATTAGTATGGTGTAGAGCCTCCTTTTGCGGCCAATACAGCGTCAATTCATCTTGGGAATGATATATACAAGTCCTGCACAGTGGTCAGAGGGATTTTAAGCCATTCTTCTTGCAGGATACTGGCCAGGTCACGATGTGATGCTGGTGGAGGAAAATGTTTCCTGACTCGCTCCTCCAAAACACCCCAAAGTGTCTCAATAATATTTAGATGTGGTGACTGTGCAGGCCATGGGAGATGTTCAACTTCACTTTCATGTTCATCAAACCAATCTTTCACCAGTCTTGCTGTGTCTATTGGTGCATTGTCATCCTGATACACGGCACTTCCTTCAGGATACAATGTTTTAACCATTGGATGCACATGGTCCTCCAGAATGGTTCGGTAGTCCTTGGCAGTGACACGCCCATCTAGCACAAGTATGGGACCAAGGGAATGCCATGATATGGCAGCCCAAACCATCACTGATCCACCCCCATGCTTCACTCTGGGCATGCAACAGTCTGGGTGGTTCGCTTCTTTGGGGCTTCTCCACACCGTAACTCCCCCGGATGTGGGGAAAACAGTAAAGGTGGACTCATCAGAGAACAATACATGTTTCACATTGTCCACAGCCCAAGATTTGCGCTCCTTGCACCATTGAAACCGACGTTTGGCATTGGCACTGGCACGAGTGACCAAAGGTTTGGCTATAGCAGCCCGGCCGTGGATATTGACCCTGTGGAGCTCCAGACGGACAGTTTTGGTGGAAACAGGAGAATTGAGGTGCACATTTAATTCTGCCGTGTTTTGGGGAGCCGTGGTTTTATGTTTTTTGGATACAATCCGGGTTAGCATCCGAACATCCCTTTCAGACAGCTTCCTCTTGCGTCCACAGTGCAATTAATGAAGATTGGCCACCAGGCTGGTCCAATTTAGCCATGAAAATTCCCACACTTAAATGAGAGGTGTTTCAGTTTGATTGTTCAACCCCTGTGTGTGTGTATACACACACAGGGGTTGAACAATATATATATATATATATATATATATATATATATATATATATATATAAGGGCTGTCAATCGATTAAAAAAAATCTAATTAATTACATACTCTAATTAATTAATCTAAATTAATCGCATATAATTTTTGCTGTGAAAGTATTTAAAATATTTAAATTCAAATGATTCAATGAAAATTGACAACAGCAGACAAACTGAACTAAACAGATGCCAATGTCAAACTGAACTCACGTCAACAGGAGACATCAACTGAAATAATAATAAAAAAAGATGACCTGAATTTAACAGACGTCAACATATTCCATATTCCAATCTACTTTTTAGGCTAATTATACATAATTTAGACCTAGTGCTATTTTAACAAACAAGCATTTTATTAGTTGTTATCTCTTTTCTGATGTATTTCTGATGTTTGGCACTTTGTTTTACCTCGTGTTAAAGTTAATAATGATAACAATGATGATGATTATGATCAGAATAAACGTTTGCATCACCTCCATCAAGCTGGAAAGAAAAGAGACAAAAACATTTTTCACACCTCACTTAGTGTTATGGGAGTTTTGGGTGGAATATTAAACAATAGTAACAGAGTTCCCATCTTTACTAAATGACGAGACGGTGGTATAACGTTCCAGCACTTTTATTGAGAAACAGAGCAGAGATTCACATAGTTGGAAAGTAATCGCACCCCACGGTTCCGCTGCAGTCTCTGTCTGCCCTGTCTCTGCCTGCCTCGCTTTCCGGGCTTCCCCTAATACTGCACCGTGGCCTTCCCATGAGACAAAACAAAGACAGTCTATCGTAAACAATCAGTATCCCTCAGCAGCTGCAGCATTTGGCCTTGCAATCAGAAAACAGTGGATCTTATACACAGACATCAGGTCTCCAGGCCTCCTCTGTCCGAGTGGTGTGAGGCCATAGTGACTTCAGAATAATAATTCTTATAACATTCCTCTCTTTTTTTTTTTTTTTTGATGATGGCGTCGTCAGCATCAAGACAAAACAAGATGACCCATCACTTGAAAATGTGAACAAAGCACAGAGGAACCATTTCTGTAAACTCGTAAAGTGGGACCCAAGGGGTTCCCGTGTTGGAACCGGGTAGTGCTGGAACTTTTAGTACAGATCAACATGAATGCTTCATAGAGCTTTAACACACAAGATCAAAGGTTTAGCTTTCATCTACAATTTAGGATTCATCTAATTAGGTAAGGCCTGTTTTAGGTACCTATGCGCACATTATTTTAAAATTACATTAGACTATGGTAAGCTAAACCCTGTTCGTTAACCAAGGTCGAATCCGTCTACTCTTCACCCACCCTGAATACCCTCCAACTCCTTTCTCCACTCACCCCTACGATGGACAATAATCCACCACTCCAAACTTACAACACCAGGAGCAAAGGCAGGAGAGGTTCAGTGCGGGCAGGGGAAACACCAGAAAAAGCTACCCCTAGGGGGCAGTAAAAACTGGCAAGCCCCCCTCCCAGGGAGATCTGCTCTCGGCCAATCTGAGCCTGAAAACCCTGTATTGAATCTAAGTGTTAACATTACCAGCTAATATTAAAGGATCTTTAGAGCCAATCCGATCCTGGTTCTTCCTATATCAAATCAAAAGGTGCATAAACCATAGATCCTTGTGTGTCTGAAGCAAACAGTTTCCATTTTTTACCATAAAACCATATTGATCAACATGATGTAATATTAAAGTGTAGATCTCATAACACAAAAAAATCAAACATGTGAGTCAGTGGAACAGAGCAGATAAACAAACAGCAACACAATATGAGAAGAGTCCTAAACGTCAAGACCGCAAAGTTAAGAAAGCCTTCAGGCCATTCATGGCACAAGGCAGAAAATAATCTAGTCGCGCTTAGGGTCTCTTCAGGCAACTCCTCCCGTTGAAGAATAAGGAATCAGAGTTCTCTGGCTTCTTCATCCCCAGTTCTCTTCTTGGTTCCTCCTCGCAGGCTGGACGATTGAGCTGGATGGTAATAAGTGTTCAGTTCTGGATGGGCACTGAGCATTTTATTTTGCATTTCTCTCTAATAAAACACTTTGTGAAGATGGTCTGCAGACACGAGTCCTTGTTTCCACTGGAGAACAGAAACAAGGTGTAATTAGTGTTCTTATCAAAAAAAACCTTTCATGTGTCATTTATTAAAACATCCTCCAAGCACTTTCACATTCAAGATATTTCTGTGCACAATTATTTAGCTCTCAGAATTCTGCAATTTAATTATTAATTAAAATAGTAATCTTTAAGTTCAAATGTATCTGCAGTAAATTCATAATAATTCTTAACAGAATGCTTTCAATGTGTGTCTTAACTGTTGTTGTCTGACAGTTGAAGTTCTCTGCAACATAATTTCATCAACATATTCGTTTCATGACATTTCCCATTTATTTTGAAAACCCAACTGAGAAAAAGAAAGCCTTTCCATGTGAAAGCCTTTTCCCTCTCTCCCTCTTTTTTTTTTTAAGTGAGGTGCTGTTCTGCACAGAAAAGACAAAATATTTATACCATGCTGTTACTGTTCAAGGATGCCAAGGTTCTACAACACAAAACAAAGCAGAGAGCAGGAGAGAACAGGAGTTTTTTGAAAATGTTCTAACATTGTTGAACAACCAAAGCTGCTTAAGCAAATCAGAATTAGTTCCCAAATTAATCCTAAAATAAAGTAAACCTTACATTGTGATTATTTATTTATTTATTTATTCATCTTCTTAAACTGAGGATTAAGGACTTTTATTAAGAAGTTCTTGGGTGAACGCATCTCTGCGTTCCTATTTGTCTAGGCCTCCGCAATCTGATCTATGATCTATGTATTCTGAGTGCCTGGTCAGGAAGGGTTAAGGTTCTCCGAAGCTTTCTGTTTTCAGCAACCCTGAAAACCCAGAACCATTTACAGTCAGTGTTAGGTGTCAGGTAACCTGTGGGACCACCTTGTCGTCCCTCTGGTTCCACCAGCTGTGTCAAGTCCACAGCAGCTCGTCCTGGGTGCCATGCCCCAGGGGTCTCCACACCCCCCTGTGTGGAACGTCTCTCATTGTAAGGATCTCACCTTATGTCCCGTTCAAAACAGGAGTTCCAATGTGGGGTGTCTTTGCTGCTTTAATGTTCCTCAGAGAAAACCTTCATTCATTGATACATCTTCAAGCTGTTACCCTTTCATCATCACAGCCCCCCAACCATCCTGACCAGATCCAAAATGTCCCCATAATTTAATCTAATTAAATTAATCTTACTTATTTTTTGTATGTAAGACAATAACCATTAAATTATCCTGATCTAAAAGCCCTCAGGTTAACAGGTTAACTGGTTAAAAATACTTTTGAGTTATTTGTGTTCTAGTTGAAAGATATTAAATCTCCATAAATATTGTAACCATTGTACCCTGATGCTTTAATCCTAAATTTACCCATGTTAGTTAGTAGGGTGTGTCATTATGCTAATTTTATTGCAAAATTTCCCATTTTAGCCAGTAACCTTTTCTTTGCGTTTTATTGAAGCCTGCCAGAGTAGCAGAAATCAGCTTACTCTTAAGATGTTTATTAAATGAAATGCTATTTAAAAGTTCAGATTACTCTACCTATATAGTGAAAACGAATTCATTCATTTATTTATTTAACTGTTGATATAATACCCACTTAATTTATTAAGTTGCTCCATGATTCCATCAAGGTGCTTCTTTAAAAGTTTTCACCTGTACATAATCTTAATGTGTTTCGTAATGTGTGTTTTGTTTTAATTGTGTACAACAAAATCTGAAGTGAAATGCATGAAGTCGTGTCTGCAGAACTCATCTGTGTTTGTTGTCGAAGGTTGTCCGATGCCTCAGTCATAGTCCTTCAATGTCCTTTTCCAGTCCAATGTCTAAATTCAGCAGCCCAACATTCTCCTTCTCATCAAGAGTCCATCCTCCAGTCCTCACGCCTGCAAACAGAATGAATTCTGCCAGCATTTTTTGCCAAAGAAAACGCTCCATAGGTTGAAAAGAAATTACAGCAAAACAGTCACAAACATTTTAACTACAGTGTTCCCTCTAACATGACAAACATAAAAGAAAAAAAAAAAAATCAAACTTTGTCTCTGACAAAATAAAACTCAAAACTGGATCAAGCTGAAGTCAATGACATCACCTTTAGTCCTTGTCCCAAGGATCAGCCCCCATGGCACTGCGGCACTGTTTCTGCATTCTCTCGCATCTGAGAATGTCTAAAATGAGACTAAATCTCTATGTTAGCACAATCCTATCATATTGACCAGGTTTCTTTGCAAAGAAAAAGAAGCAGAAAGATAGAGCTGTTAATAGCAGAAAGCAACAAACATCTTTAAGACACCACCTTTCCTGCTGGAAGATCTCCTGGCATAAATGGTTAAAACTAAGTATAATTTAGTGTCCAAATCTGATTATAACTCCTTACCGCACTGCTAGCACTGTCTTTTCAGAGTCTCCTGTTGGCAGAAAGGTGGCGTCTCCTTTAATCTGAAAGCAATAACTCAGAGAAAAAACAAGAGTGTGAGGCCATAGTGACTTCAGAATAATAATTCTTAGTAACTCTAATATTTTAGTCTAAATACTTTAGCCTAAGTATTTTAGGCTAAAATATTACACTTTTTATTTGTTTTTCTTCAATCGCACGGTGATGTTTAGTAATTTCTGCCAAAGGCTGCAGCATTTTTATTTAATTCATCTGAATGCAGTATTTGCAAGCCATACTCTCCCTGAATGGCTTAGCACCTAAATACATCACAGACTTGTTATCAGTGTATCAACCATCCAGACCACTAAGGTCTTCTGGCTCCAGCCTACTCTGCATACCTAGAACACAAACTACACACGGAGAAGCAGCATTTAGTTCCTATGCTCCACTTATCTGGAACAAACTTCCAGAAAATTGTAAAGGTGCGGAAAGCCTGAGTTCCTTTAAATCAAGATTAAAAACACATTTGTTTAGGATTGCCTTCAACTGTTCTAGTTAACTGAATCACCACTTCTTTGTTCTAATTTCTATCTACATTTTATTCCTACTTGCTTTTATTCTGTTTTAATTTGCTATATTTTAATCATGTAAAGCACTTTGCATTGTCCCTGTACTGAATTGTGCTATATAAATAAATTTGCCTTGCCCTGCCTTGCCTTGAATGGAAAAAAAATTGTCTGTAATTGACTTTAACAGCCGAGCGAGTGCACAGCTGGTGTTGAGCGTGAAACGAGCAGGTACGCGCGAGTAGAGATGGAACTCTGTAGCGCCTCCCCTGTGACTCTTTGGCGCCCCCCCGGGGGAGGCGCGCCTCACCTATTAAAAACCCCTATACGACATTGATTAATCTGCGTTATTTTTTTTAATCCGTTAATTTTTTTAAAATTAATTAATCGAAATTAACGCGTTATTTTGACAGCCCTAATATATATATATATATATATATATATATATATATATATATATATATATATATATATATATATATATATATATATATGCTTCCGATTGGCAAAATTATCAGACAGCATGGGATTCATTTCCACTGTTATGCTGATGACACTCAGCTATATTTATCCATAAATACTGATGAATCTAATCAACTACTTCAACTACAGGCATGTCTTTATGACATCAAAACCTGGATGACTTTAAATTTCCTGCTTTTAAATATTGACAAGACAGAAGTTGTAATCTTTGGACTCTTTGGAGTTCTCAAAAAATAAACTTCTTAATCAATCACTTAACCTGGATGGCATTAAACTGGCCTCTGTACACAATCTTGGTGTCATGTTTCACTAAGACATGTCATTTAAATCCCATATTAAACGGGTTTCTTAGGGTTAGGGTTTCCTTTTTTCACCCCTGGAATATCGCCAAAATTAGAAATATTTTGTCCAGGGGTGATGCTGAAAAACTAGTCCATGCATTTGTTTCTTCAAGGCTGGACTATTGTAATTCTTTACTATCAGGAAGTCCACAAAATGCAGTTCAAAGCCTTCAGCTGATCCAAAATGCTGCAGCAAGAGTTCTGATGAAAATCAACAAGAGGGATCATATTTCTCCTGTTTTAGCTTCCCTTCATTGGCTTCCTGTTAAATCAAAAATGGAATATAAAATTCACCTTCTCACATATAAAGCCCTTAATAATCAAGCTCCATCATATATCAGAGCTCTTCTCACAAGTTACATGGCTTGCTAAAAGAATCAAATTACATAAATAATTTCTCAGTTTCGTTATAACTGATTTAGGCCAGTTACATGAAAAAGACAAAAATCTTGGATTTTTTTAAAGAGCTGTATAGTAGGTTTTATTTCAGAGTTGGGGTCATGCTGAGGAAGAACTGAGAAACATCTTTCAGAGTTAGAATTTTATGAAATTATTAACATCTTCAGCAGTCAGATGTAGCACAAGCATGCAGTACTGTGCAGCCTCTCTTCTATAAGTCTGTTCCAGGGCATCTGTGGCTATTAACATAACTCACCACCGTCAGGATGTGAATGTGTGTATGAATGGGTGAATAACTGACCAGTGTAAGACACTTTGGGGTCATCAGACTTGATAAAGCGATCTACAAGTACGAGGCATTTACCAAGCCTATGTTGCTGTATGGCTCTGTTAGGCATGCACTCACATAGAAACGTATAAACAGAGTTGCTTTTCAAAAACGGAGGTAGAACAAGAATTCTGGTCAGAAACTAGCAGAAGCAGTGCACTGCAAAGGACTTCAGCCGCATCTGATAATGGGAGCAGAGCAACAGCACTACAGAAACAAACAGCAGGTGTAGCGCTCAAAGGCCAACCAATTTTATGAAGTGCCAAACTATAAATTGCTTGAAAAACAGCACTTAAGGACTCAGATAAGCAGATCCCACAAAGCCACACCAATGCTGACATGCAGCAGGGCCCGTTTCAGAAAGCTGGATTAGTGGATATTCAGAGAAATTTCTATGGTAAATTCCCGCATACCTTGGCTTGTACATTTCAGAACGGTCAGAAGCCTTGACCCTGAGTCAAATTATGGGAACAAATTACTCAGTGAAACAGCCCTTCTACTGAGCAGACTTGTTTGACAAACTTTGAGTTTTTCCTTCTTTTTAGCTGAGATTTGCACAAGGAAGTGTCAGGAAAGGAGTGTCCTTTTCTGGAGGAGCCTGTATGTTGGAGTGCAAATACTCCACAGAAATCTTTGTCGGGAGAGGCTGATCAGATCACAATTAAATGTCTAATCGTTTCTGGATTAATATATGTTCAAACTGTACCGTTTTCCACCACTGCCAAAGATTTCTTTCTCAATATTCTCAGCTGCACATCGCTTTTCTAACACAACCAGGGGACGCCGTCAGTTCTGAACAATTTCTTTGTGCCGCTTTTTGTGTTTATGCCAACGGCAGCTTTTTTAATAACGTAGGAGACGTAGAAAATCTTTCAGAGGCAGCTGTATGTTGCAACGTCATGAATGTTACTCTGGGTGCGATTTGCTGGGGGGGATGGGGGGGATTTACCCCCCCTCTGCTTGTGACGTCCCCCCCCTCTGGTCATTCAGGTTTTATCCCTGGAGGGGATACATCCCTCCCCCCCTCTGGTCTGAATTTAAAAATGTATATAAATTAGGGCTGTCAGTTTTAACGCGTAAGACCACAACGCCGACATTTTTTTTGTTTAATCGCACGTCAAAAAACACCCACACCGTTCCCTAATGTTTTTCCCCACCGTGCTCTCCATACTGTGTTTCTTTTACCCTCGGCGCTTTCCGTAGTTTCAAGAGAGCTAGAGACTGTAGCAAAACAGATCTGCGCTCACTGTTGCAAAGACTGTTCATTTCATGCAACTTACGGCTTATTTTATTCTAAAGGCGCTTGTAAATTTTATAAGTCACGGGTTGCGGTTTTTTTGGGCACGTTTCTGAAAGTTAAATCACTTATTTGGGCTCTAAAATAAGTGATGAAACAGCGGTTATTAAGAGACCTGCCCGCACTAGACACTTTGTATCCAGCTGAAATATCCCTCCGCCATAGGAGCCGACGGTAGTAAAGGCAGAGAGAGCAACTCTGCACGTATTTTCTGCAGTTTACGGTGCAATAACCGGTGATAACTGCTGAAAGTAGATTACATGGTGCAGATCACCATTTTAAGCAGACATTCGCTCTGAATATGAGTCTTTAACATGCTGATAACATTGCAGAAACCCAACCCATAAACCGTACTTTAATGCTTATTAATTTGTTTTCTCTGTATTTGACAAACTAAGGCTGAATCACGTTGCCAAACGAAGGACCTGGAGTTACTAAACAGTTGCTAAACAGTCTCTTTCAGGGTATCAAGCTCCTGCCCAGTTGCAAGCAAAGTGTAAGACTGGAATGACCTGGAAATTTAAAACCTTTTTCCAGGCTTAAACTCTATGAATATGGATAGAAACAGCAAGCAAAAATATTCAAAGAAATTATTGTTGTTGGTGTGAAAGCTCAGAATTAGATGTGTGTGAGAGAGAGTGAAAAAACGAACAATAAAACTTATGACTTTATTGAAATGTAAAATTTTTATTAATGCCTAATACCATGTCTATCTTTGTTTAAGAAGCAAAAAAATATATTGGCATGGTATTTATTTACAAATTTATTTACACATTGTGTAAACATCAGGGCGTCATGATTAGTCATTTAGCCATTATAGTCCAGCGTTTAACATTTGGCACTAGGATGTTTTCATATACCAATTCTCAAAAGTGCTTGAAAAATAACAAAATAAAAATATTTTTTGTACAAGCATGTATTTTATTAGTGTCATTTATTGCAAAATTGCATATTAAAATGCCCAAACAGGCTATTACACTTTCAGAAATAAAAGGATAAAACATACAATTAATTTGCAATTAATCTCGAGTTAACTATCGACATTATGTGATTAATCGAGGAAATTACCCCCCCCCCCCTCTGTTTTTTTTGCAAATCGCACACTGATGTTACTGTTGCACTGTTCCATAGTCAGAGACCCACAAGATTAATAAAAGAACTACACTGAATGAAAGCAATAATATATTCTGTATCAAATTTTGAGACGTACAGTTTTAATTTTCCATTCAAATATTTTACTTTCCATTCACCTATTTTACCCGCAACACTATTAGGGCTACGGCACAACTCTTCACTTAAATAACACCACCTTTATATCAACTCAAAATATAATTATAGCCTATATGAGTAATATAAAGTATATATACACCTACAGTAAAATCTGTCAACAATCCTGGCAAAAAGATGAACATATCAGTGATTTCAATGACTTACACCATCCCATCATTAATTTCATATGTTGAATATAGCCAATTTATGCTTTAGTTGAGTACGATTAAACATAAGATTAAAACCTGATTAAACTGTATTTGCATACTTGATCATGATTTGCTGCCATGTCCTTTCAAAGCCTTTTGTAATCAATGCTCCTCCCTACTCCCCCCTTTTGTGTTGAATAAGTGAAGTGTGAGAAAATAGCTTTAATTCTCTATCAAATAACTCTTATATTACTCATGCATTTATTTTTTACCAACAATTCTCTGCTGCCAACTCACTTTTTCTGCAACAAGAGCTTTGTATCTTATGGTTTAATATTCTCCATATGTCTTCATTAAAGATTTCTAATTCCACTTGCTGGAAATACTGTGCATAGACCTATACACTCAGACTCTAAAGAAGACATGTGGGGAAAGAACACAGTGATAAAAAAATTTCTATGGCATCCTGTTTTTTTCTACTACCAGATTTACATCCATATGACATAATTTCGTTATTTCAAACACATTGTATCCCCAATGGACTGTTCTGGTTCTTCCAAATAATTGTAGATATGGAAAGTGTGCGGTGTGGGGGGCTGTGGAGCGGATTTTGTTTGGCTATGGCAGGCTATGGGACTAATGACCTGGAAGTGTCAGTGAACTTGACTAAATAAAAATGAAAAAATTTCTACATTTGATAAAAGTGACTCCACAGGACTATGATGACATTTTAACATGCTTGAGAAGCTCTGTGTGTGCGCGTCTAGGCAGTACAAGTTGAGGATTGTGAATTAGAGCAGAGCATGTGCATGTAAATGTAGACAGGCATGCACACATGAATGGCTGTATTCTTATAGAGGATGTGGATGTGTGCGACTTGATTAAAGTCTGAAAGTGTTCAGCCCTGCAGGTGATATGAAGCAGAAAACTATCATCCTGTGAAACAACCGGCAGAATCATTTGAGAATCAAAAAATCTGCTAAACACATGACTACTATGTACTGAGAAATGACTGTTGTGCTTTAAAAGCCCAGTTTTTAAAATCTGATATGCACAGCAATAGAGTTTGACTTTATAAATATTCAGCTTGCAACAAACTACATCCAGTTACACATCCTTCTTTAATACATGAAAATTATCTATCTATCTATCTATATATCTATATCTATCTATCTATATCTATATATATAGATATATATCTATATCTATCTATCTATCTATCTATCTATCTATATATATATATATATATATATATATATATATATATATATATATATATATATATATCCCGGATATCTTGAGTTTGCGCATTGCGATTAATCATGATTAATCGGGCAAATTATGCGATTAATCGCGATTAAAATTTTTTATCGTTGCCCAGCCCTAATATATATATATATATATATATATATATATATATATATATATATATATATATATATATATATATATATATATATATATATCCGTCCGTCTTATTACGCTTGTCTGGGGTCGGGTCGCGGGGGTAGCAGCTTCAGTAGGGAGGCCCAGACGTCCCTCTCCCTCTCTTCCTCTGGGCCTCCTCCCAGTGGGACGTGCCCGGAACACCTCACCAGGGAGGTGTCCAGGAAGCATCCTGACCAGATGCCCGAGCCACCTCAACTGGCTCCTCTGGACGTGGAGGACCAGCGGCTCTACTCTGAGTCCTCCCCGGATGACTGAGCTCCTCACCCTATCTCTAAGGGAGAGCCCAGACACACTACGGAGAAAAACTCATTTCAGCCGCTTGTATCTGGGATCTCGTTCTTTTGGTCATGACCCAAAGCTTGTGACCATAAATGAGGGTAGGAACGTAGATCGACCGGTAAATCGAGAGCGTCTCCTTTTGGCTCAGCTCTCTCTTCACCACAACGGATCGGTACAGCGCCCGCTTCACAGCAAACGCTGCACCAATCCGCCTGTCGATCTCCCGCTCCATCTTCCCCTCATTCGTGAACAAGACCCCAAGATACTTGAACTCCTCCACTAGGGGCAGGACATCCTCCCCAACCCGGAGGAGGCACTCTACCCTTTTCCGGTTCAAGACCATGATCTCCGATTTGGAGGCACTGATTTTCATCCCGGCCGCTTCGCACTCGGCTGCGAACCGCTCCAGTGAGAGCTGTAGATCACGCCCTGATGAAGCCAATAGGACCACGTCATCCGCGAATAGCAGAGACGCAATCCTAAGGCCACCAAAACGGATCCCCTCAACACCTTGGCTGCGCCTAGAAATTCTGTCCATAAAAGTTTTGAACAGAATCGGTGACAAAGGGCAACCTTGGCGGAGTCCAACTCTCACCGGAAACGAGTCCGACTTACTGCCGGCAATGCGGACCAGACTCTGACACCGGTCATACAGAGACCTGACAGCCCTTTATATATATATATATATATATATATATATATATATATATATATATATATATATATATATATATAGTACAGACCAAAAGTTTGGACACACCTTCTCATTCAACGAGTTTTTTTATGTTTATATATTTAATGTACAATTTTCATAGTCATGAAAATTGTACATTCACACTGAAGGCATCAAAACTATGAATTAACATGTGGTATTATATACTTAACAAAAAAGTGTGAAACTGAAAATATGTCTCATATTCTAGGTTCTTCAAAGTAGCCACCTTTTGCTTTGGTTACTCCTTCGCACACTCTTGCCATTTTCTTGATGAGCTTCAAGGGGTAGTCACCTGAAATGGTTTTCACTTCACAGATGTCCCTTGTCAGGTTTAATACGTGGGATTTCTTGCCTTATAAAAGGGGTTGGGACCATCAGTTGTGTTGTGCAGAAGTCAGGTGGATACATAGCTGATAGTCCTGAATAGACTGTTAGAATTTGTATTATGGCAAGAAAAAGCAGCTAAGTAAAGAAAAACAAGTGGCCATCATTACTTTAAGAAATGAAGGTCAGTCAGTCCGAAAAATTGGAAAAACTTTGAAAGTGTCCCCAAGCACAGTCGCAAAAACCATCAAGCGCTACAAAGAAACTGGCTGACATGAGGACCGCCCCAGGAAAGGAAGACCAAGAGTAACCTCTGCTGCGGAGGATAAGTTCATCCGGGTCACCAGCCACAGAAATCACAGGTTAACAGCAGCTCAGATTAGAGACCAGGTCAATGCCACACAGAGTTCTAGCAGCAGACACATCTCTAGAACAACTGTTAAGAGGAGACAGTGTGAATCAGGCCTTCATGGTAAAATAGCTGCTAGGAAACCACTGCTAAGGACAGGCAACAAGCAGAAGAGACTTGCTTGGGCTAAAGAACATAAGGAATGGACATTAGACCAGTAGAAATCTGTGCTTTGGTCTGATGAGTCCAAATTTGAGATCTTTGGTTCCAACCATCGTGTCTTTGTGCGACGCAGAAAAGGTGAAAGGATGGACTCTACATGCTTGGTTCCCACCGTAAAGCATGGAGGTATGATGGTGTGGGGGTGCTTTGCTGGTGACACTGTTGGGGTTTTATTCAAAATTAAAAGTATACTGATCCAGCATGGCTACCACAGCATCTTGCAGCGGCATGCTATTCCATCCGGTTTGCGTTTAGTTAGACCATCCTTTTTTTTCAACAGGACAATAACCTCAAACAGTAAGGGCTATTTGACCAAGATGGAGAGTGATTGGGTGCTGCGCCAGATGACCTGGCCTCCACAATCACCGGACCTAAACCCAATCGAGATGGTTTGGGGTGAGCTGGACCGCAGAGTGAGGGCAAAAGGGCCAAGTGCTAAGCATCTCTGGGAACTCCTTCAAGACTGTTGGAAGACAATTTCAGGTGACTACCTCATGAAGCTCATCAAGAGAATGCCAATAGTGTGCGAAGCAGTAATCAAAGCAAAAGGTGGCTACTTTGAAGAACCTAGAATATAAGACATATTTGCAGTCTCACACTTTTTTGTTAAGTATATAATTCCACATGTGTTGTTTCATGGTTCTGATGCCTTCAGTGTGAATGTACAATGTTCATAGTCATGAAAATAAAGAAAACTCTTTGAATGAGAAGGTGTGTCCAAACTTTTGGTCTGAACTCTCTCTCTCTCTCTCTTTATATATATATATATATATATATATATATATATATATATATATATATATATATATATATATATATATATATGTGTATATATATATGTGTATTTAAAGAAGGATGTGTAACTGGGTGTAGTTTGTTGCAAACTGTATGTCTTAATTGTGTGTATATATACATAAATTTGTTACATACATGACACATGTTTTTGTTTTTATTATGATTCCTATACATACAAAGGCCTATTAGGGGCTTGAAGAAGGACAGTAAACATACAAGTCATTAATTTGTACTGTCAGCATCATATCTACTGCTCTCTGCTGAGTGAAAAGAAGTTGACTTGTTTTAATTTTTTGTAATTAGACCCGAGCAGCTAAGCGCTGCGAAGGCCTATTGTATCTGTATTGTAAATTAGGCCCAAGCAGCGAAGTGCTGCGAAGGCCTATTGTATCTGTAGTGTTAATTATTATTATTAGGCCCGAGCAGCGAAGCGCTGCGAAGGCATATTGTATCTGTACTGTTAATTATTAGGCCCAAGCAGCGAAGTGCTGCGAAGGCCTATTGTAACTGCAGATTTTATTATTATTAGGCCCGAGCAGCTAAGCGCTGTGAAGGCCTATTGTAACTGCAGATTTTATTATATTTATTAGGCCCGAGCAGCGAAGAGCTGCAAAGGCCTATTGTATCTGTAGTGTTAATTATTATTAGGCCCGAGCAGCAAAGCGCTGCGAAGGCCTATTGTATCTGTAGTGTTGATTAGGCCCGAGGAGCGAAGCGCTGCTGTATCTGTAGTGTTTAATTATTATTATTAATCTGCCACCCCAAAGAGGGGCCTTTTTGAGGGCTTTCTCATATTGAAAAACTCACCAAACTTGGCGGATGCATGAAGACTGTTTAAAAATTTTGTATTTTAAGGTCGTCACAAAAATCAAAAGAAAAATGCCTCAACGGCGCCACCTAGCAATTTTCAAAGGACCCTTTGCTATTCACTTACTTTAATATCCAATGGTCAAATGATGACATCACTTAGGCCACGCCCCCTGACAACAGGAAGTGTCATGTTTTACTGTAAACGGTCTCTATGTTACCCCTCTGAGCTAATCAACATGAAACTGTGTCCAGAGACAGAAGACATGTTGTTGTGTTGTGGATTCCAGCCCCAAGTGGATTCGATGGAGCAGGTGAGCGTGGCGGTGTGGTGAAGTCACCTCAAACGCCGCTGCCATACGTTTGGCTCTGAATTCCACATTTTTGGGCCGAGCTGCTTAAAACTCACTTGGATACATCCTTATCTAGCCCCCGACAGGAATCCATAACAAACTTTGGTGGGCGTGACCTAATGCCTCAACGGCGCCACCTAGCAATTTTCAAAGGACCCTTTGCTATTCACTTACTTCATCGTAGAGACATGAGATTTGGTACAGTGGTAGAGCTCACCAAGACGCTCAGAATTTACAATTAATGTCATAGTGCAAATATCACAGGAAGTCGGCCATTTTAGATTGAAGGTCTGATTTTGACCCCATTTTTGACATTTACAGCATTGGTATTTGATCGAACTCCTCCTAGAGATTTTGAGCGAGCGGCTTGAAACTCGGTCAGTCTGATCATAAGGCATGGCCAATTAAAAGTTATCAAAACAGTGAGTTTTTGAGCATGCTGAAGGGGTGTTAGCAGGGGTCAAAGTTCACCTACTCGCCACAAAAAATAAAACTGTTACATCTCCTACACAGAATCAAACAGAGGCACCAAACTTTCTGTGATTGATCATCATCGGGTCTTCTTTAATATTCAATGGTCAAATGATGACATCACTTAGGCCACGCCCCCTGACAACAGGAAGTGTCATGTTTTATTGTTAACAGTCGCTATGTTACCCCTCTGAGCTAATCAACATGAAACTGTGTCCACAGACAGAAGACATGTTGGTGTGTTGTGGATTCCAGGCCCAACTGGATTCCATGTAGCAGGGCGGCGTGGTGGCGTGGCGAAGTCACCTGAAACGCCGCTGCCATATGTCCAGACTTCCATAGGATATTGACAAATTTAATGAAAAGTAACTTAAAATTACCTTAAAAGGACAACGTTTTTAAAAGTCAAAAGGCTTATTTAATGCTTTGAGAACATCTCTTCTATTCGGCTACAAAATCAACTGGATTCGATGGAGCAGGGCAGCGTGGTGGTGTGGCGAAGTCACCTGAAACGCCGCTGCCATATGTCCAGACTTCCATTGGGTATTGACAAATTTAATGAAAAGTAACTTAAAATTACCTTAAAAAGACAACATTTTTAAAAGTCAAAAGGCTTATTTAATGCTTTGAGAAAATTTTTTCTATTCAGCTACAAATTCAACCAAAATTTTAAGCTGGTGGGTCGCCACTGCCTCCGGTGGCCAAATGCATCGCTGCATCAACTGATCTGCACCAGATTTTTTGCGAGTCGTGGGGAGCGCTGCTCAATGCCTTCGTGTGTATTGCCCGGTGGACAGGCGGGGAAAATGCGTGACAGCTTCTGCCGTGGCTGGCGGCCGGCGGTGCGCAAACCCCTGCGGTGGCCAATAGGCCGTAGCTGAGCACAATAAAGATTTAAAAAGAATTGTAAAGTATTTTTCTGGAGCTTGACTCAAAGCAAAACAATGTTTATAATTATTTGTAAACATTTGTATACTCTATGTTTATCTTGTTTTTAAGTATTTTATATTTACAATAAAATGCATAATTTATTTTTTAGACTAGTTCCATATGAGAGTTTGCAAGAAATCTTGTAACTTTACTGAATTTGCAGCTTAAGAAGATTGGGTTTGACAGACAACACCAACTGTCCCCTCAATCCAGTGCACACAATACCACAACAGACCTCATCACGCTCTACAGTACATCAAGAAAACTAAATCAACTAAAACAAGTTCACGAGTGCACATGAAATGAAGTTAATCCATATTTGTGTGTCAGGGTGTCTAAGCACTCTCCAGAATTTGACATCTCAGCAGAACCTGTAATGATTATAGAAAGTAACGTTATAGTTGTTCTGCCTTTTGTTAAGACTGCAAGGAATTCATGTCGTGAATACATTACATAAATAAGATATTAATTAATTCTTAGTCAGAGGAAATCCATGGTAAAAACAGTTAGAAACGTTTTGGGTTCATATTTAATCAGAGTGAGACATCACAACTTAGATCTCTATGTGAATTACGTGAGATAGTGAGTGCTCTCACCTGTTGAAGTTGAATTTGTTCTACACGCTTCTGCCTTGGAAAATATTCGTCTTTTTACAAAAAGAATGTTTAAAGCCAGATTTGTGAATAAAGGTTATTCAGAGAACGCAAGAAAAGGAAGCTTTTTGTGGGGAACTTTTGTCCTAGCTGTCTAGCTGCATATGGTCCCAGGACAGCACAATAGTTTTCTTGAAGTATAATTTTGGAGAAGTAGAAACAAGTATTCATTTCAAAAGGTAGGTAAAAAAGGAAAAAAGTTTTTACAAAATCTTAAAATGTTGGATAGTCGTTATTTCCATCTTGCTGTGAAAATTGGTGAAATAATATCAGTTTTAATGCTTAGATATAAAGTTGCAAGGCAATCACTAAAATTGCCTTTTGCTAAAAATGTTTTTTGGCATGCCATACTTTATATTTATAGGTAGCCTAGATGTGCATAATAAAAGAGTGGAATGCAGTCGCTAACAGAATGCAGTCGTCTGCATTGTCCATGGCTTTGCAGCAATCCCTCATACTGAGCAAGCATGAAGTGACAGCGGGAAAAAAAACTCCCCATTAACGGGAAGGAAAAACCTCCAGCAGAACCGGGCTCAGTATGAACGGTCATCTGCCTCGACCGACTGGGGTTACAGAAGACAGAGCAGAGACACAACGCAGCTGTTTAGAGCATTGAGCTTGGGTCCCAGATGTTCTGAGTTCAACTCCCACAGACTGCCACTCTGGGTCCCTGAGCAAGACCCTTGACCCCTGATTGCTCCCCAGGCGCTGCACAGTGGCAGCCCACTGCTCCCCAAGGGAATGGGTTAAAATACAGAAGTGAATTTCTTCATTGTGAGATCAATAAAGTTCAATTAATATTATAACTATAGAGGTAGCTCAGGGTAACATGAGCCACTCTAACTATAAGCTTTGTCAAAAAGGAAAGTTTTAAGCTTAGTCCTAAAAGTAGGCGGGGTGTCTGCATTACGGACCAAAACTGGGAGTTGGTTCTACAGGAGAGGAGCCTGATAGCTAAAGGATCTGCCTCCCATTCTACTTTTAGAGACTCTAGTCCGGTGGCCCAATGCATTTTCATTATTCAACGGCTGTATCTCCTTGCTGCATCGACCGTTCTTCACCAGATTTTTTGTGAGTCGTGGGCGAGTGCTGCCCAACACGTTCGTGTGAGTCGCCCGGTGGATGGGCGGGAAAAATGCGTGACAACTGCTGCGGTGGCTGGCGACCGGCGGTGCGCGAACCCCCACGGTGGCCAATAGGCCAGAGCGGCGCTTGGCTGCGAGGGCCGATCATCACCGCTTGCGGTTTTAATTATTATTATTCTGCCCCCCTAAAGAGGGGCCTTTTGGGGGCTTTCTCATATTCAAAAACTCACCAAACTTGGCAGATGCATGGTGACTGTTCAAAAATTTTGTATTTTAAGGTCATCACAAAAATCTAAAGTAAAAATGCCTCAACGGCACCACCTAGAAATTTTCAAAGGACCCTTTGCTATTCACTTACTTCATCGTAGAGACATGAAATTTGTTACAGTTGTAGAACTCAACAAGAGGCTCAGAATTTACAATTAATGTTATAGTGCAAGTATCACAGGAAATTGGCCATTTTAGATTGAAGGTCATAATTTGACCTAATTTTTCACGCTTACAGCATTGGTATTTGATCGAACTCGTCCTTGAGATTTTGAGTGAGCGGCTTGAACAGCAGTCAGATCATAAGGCATGGCCAATTAAAAGTTATCAAAACGGTGAGTTTTTGAGCATGTTGAAGGGGCGTTAGCAAGGGTCAAAGTTCACCTATTCGCCACAAAAAATTAAAGTGTTATATCTCCTACACAGAAACACACAGGGACACCAGACTTTCCGTGATTGATCATCATCGGATCTTCTACAATATCCAATGATCAAATGATGACATAATTTAGGCCACGCCCCCTGACAACAGAAAGTGTCATGTTTTGCTGCAAATGGTCTCTATGTTACCCCTCTGAGCAAATTAACATGAAACTGTGTCCAGAGACAGAAGACATGTTGGTGTATTGTGGATTCCAGCCCCAAGTGGATTCGATGGAGCAGGGCGGCGTGGCGGCATGGTGAAGTCACCTCAAACAGCGCTGCCATACGTTTGGCTCTGAATTCCACAGTTTTGGACTGAGCTGCTTAAAACTCACTTGGATGAATCCTTATCCACGCCCCGACAGGAATCCATAACAACCTTTGGTGGGCGTGGCCCAATTTCTCTATAGCGCCCCCTAGAATATTTTAAATGATCAGCCCCAAGCCATGCTTTAAGCTATTCAATTCAATGCAATTCAATTTTATTTATATGGCACCGATTCATGAAACATGTCATCTCAAGGCACTTTACAAAGTCAAAATCAATCAGATTATACACATTGGATCAGATTATACAGATTCCTATGTAAGGGAACCACTTGATTGCATCAAAGTCTTAACAAGCAGCATTCCCTCCTGAAGAAGCGTAGAGCCACAGGGAGAGTCGTCTGCATTGTCCATGGCTTTGCAGCAATCCCTCATATTGAGCAAGCATGAAGCGGCAGCAGGAAAAAAACCTCCCCATTAACAGGAAGGAAAAACCTCCAGCAGAACCGGCCTCAGTATGAACGGTCATCTGCCTCGACCGACTGGGGGTTAAAGCAGACAGAGCAGAGACACAAGACAGATAAAGAAGCACACATTGATCCAGTAATCCGTTCTACATTAGTTGGTAGTAGCAGGTGATCAGTCTTCCCTGGATGATGCCACATCTAACAGAACGCCAGACCAGGTGTACCTACTATGAAGAAAAAAGAGAGAGAACAAAAAATTAAAAGCTGTAATGACAACAGTGATGCAAAACTGGAGAACAGTAGACTGGAGAACAGTAGAACTCAGTAGAGTGAGAAATATAGGCCCTCGTATCCTGCAGTAGCCTAAGCCTATAGCAGCATAACTATAGAGGTAGCTCACGGTAACATGAGCCACTCTAACTATAAGCTTTGTCAAAAAGGAAAGTCCCAAGAGCCAGCTTCTAGTGGAGAAGTTCAAGTATTGTTCCGTGTTCTCCCCACGGAAAGGGCAACCCAGCGTACATACAATATTACTCAGTATTCCACTTTTGTTTGTTTATTTATTTTTGTTAAAAAACAAAGGGAACCAGGTAATAAACCTGGAATAATAAGAAATGCAATGTTTCAATTTCCATGTAATTTGTAATTTGTAATTTTATTAAGGATCCCCATTAGCTGTTGCCATGGCAAACAGCTAGTCTTCCTGGGGTCCACATTAAAAACATACAGTATAAAACAGTTATAAATATAAAAATTTCCAAAAATGTAATTTCTTAAAAATTACTATAGGAAGTACAAAAGAACAAGTAAAATAAAACAGCCAATGTATATAGTACAACCAACACAGCTCCCCAGTTCTTTACCTCAATAGCCCAATAACATCAAATAACATTCAAAATACAAATAAATAATAATATTAATATACTATAACAATAATAATAATCCATAATAATCATCATCATCTCATAATTTGCATGTACATTTAAACATTATGCACTACATTTAAACATTAAGCACCATATTTAAGTCCTGCCAAAAGCCT
The DNA here is from genome assembly GCF_011125445.2 of Fundulus heteroclitus. Classification (NCBI taxonomy): domain Eukaryota; kingdom Metazoa; phylum Chordata; class Actinopteri; order Cyprinodontiformes; family Fundulidae; genus Fundulus; species Fundulus heteroclitus. Next base: position 297,006 of record NW_023396813.1, read on the forward strand.
ATTCAAAAATGCATGCAGTCTTTCTATGAGCAGGAAACTTGAACTACAACTCCCAAAATGCACCGCGGTAAACAAGGAAGTACGTTACCTATGTTAAATACCAGTCCGTGATTCACTTCAAACATTTATAAAGCTAAAGTGAACACGAATGGACACGTATTTTACAGCAATGTTATAAGTTAGCTTTATGACCCACAGCTTTGCCACTGCGTCAACTTATAACTTTGGAGCATAATGTTATCTTTATCAATTAATTTAACTGCTTAGATCCACCGGAGCATAGCGTTACCTTTAACATGCAACGGACATAAACAAAGCGACAACATAGCAAGGCGACAGCAGACAACATCAAGCGTACATCGTAAAGGCAGACAAGAAACATTTGAATTTAAGAGAGCTTACCAAGTGGCTGCACACCGGGTTGAAAGTCATTACAAATTAAGTGAATCTCACGCTTCCTTTTGAGGACACCGGTCCCGTGTCCTCGAAGTACACTCCTCTCTTAAAGAGGCACTACACTATTGGGCTGCTAAACCTCAAACGTTTCTCCATAAGTGTTACTGGCATTTCTAAGCACGTATAGCTCTGGCAGGTAAACATTTGATCACACATGCAAATAAGAAATAACAAAATTTCACAAATGACAAAACTCCACAGAAAATACAACAAGTATTATGGGGTCTTATTCAGGAATGAGGGGAAGATGGAGCAGGAGATCGACAGGCGGATAGGTGCGGCGTCTGCTGTGAAGCGGGCGCTGTACCGATCCGTTGTGGTGAAGAGAGAGCTGAGCCAAAAGGCAAAGCTCTCGATTTACCGGTCCATCTACGTTCCTACCCTTATCTATGGTCACGAGCTTTGGGTCGTGACCGAAACAACGAGATCCCAGATCCAAGTGGCTGAAATTAGTTTTCTCCATAGTGTGTCTGGGCTCTCCCTTAGAGATAGGGTGAGGAGCTCAGTCATCCGGGGAGGACTCAGAGTAGACCCGCTGCTCCTCCACGTCGAGAGGAGCCAGTTGAGGTGGCTCGGGCATCTGGTCAGGATGCTTCCTGGATGCCTCCCTGGTTAGGTGTTCTGGCCACGTCCCACCGGGAGAAGGCCCAGAGGGAAGACCCAGGACACACTGGAGGGACTATGTCTCTCGGCTGGCCTGGGAACGCCTTGTGATTCCCCCAGAGGAGCTGGCACAAGTGGCTGGGGAGAGAGATGTCTGGGCCTCTCTACTGAAGCTGCTACCCCCGCGACCTGACCCTCTGATAAGCGGAAGACAATGGATAGATGGATGGAAAAAGGAAAGTTTTAAGATTAGTCCTAAAACTAGACAGGGTGTCTGCCTCACGGAACAAAACTGGGAGTTGGTTCCACAGGAGAAGAGCCTGATGGCTAAAGGATCTGCCTCCGATTCTGCTTTTAGAGATTTTAGGAACCACCAGAAGACCTGCAGTCTGAGAGTGAAGTGCTCTGTTAAGAATTACGAAAGTTGGTACACAACATACGCATGTGGAATATTGCTAAAGTGTTACTTTAGCAATATTCCAATTGCTAAATGTTACTTTTACATTATTACTTTTGGGTGTGTATCCACCAATTTAGATGTCAAACTTTCATAAAAGCTGTCTTAATGCAAGAAACGAAACCCTTAAACACATGAAATAACAATTAACTTTAAATAACTAAAAAGGTTTTGTTAACTTTTCACATGAAGCTGGATTAACAGCTAGTAAGATACCTTTAATTAAATTGGTATACTAATGTTTAAACCAGGGGTGTCAAACGTACGGCCCACGGGCCCAATCCGGCCCGCCGAATGCGTTAGTCTGGTCCGGTGGCCAAATGCATTATCATTATTCATTGGCTGTATCTCCTCGCTGCATCGACTGATCTGCACCAGATTTTTGTGAGTCGTGGGGGAGCGCTGCCCAACGTGAATCGCCCGGTAGATGGGCGGGAAAAATGCGTGACAGCTTCTGCGGTGGCTGGCGGCTGGCATTGTGCGAACCCCCGCGGTGGCCAATAGGCCAGAGCGGCGCTTGGCTGCGAGGTTCGATAGACGCCGCTTGCGGCTTTGAATATGGATTGTATTTACACTTGTGCCACCATAAGATTTTTTAAAGGTGACCTATTGTGAAATTCCCTTTTTGCATGTACTTCCACTTAGGTCACTACTGCTTCTAGAAACAGTTCTAGCACTGAAAAAGCTTACCAGACGTTTTTGGTAATAAATAAATGTTATGTTGCTGTCCAAAAATGAGCCCTTTCAAAAAAAACTCCTGATTATCGCATTACAATCTGGGGTTGCCATTGCCTTACCTAGTAACCAAGTCTAGCTATTCACCTAGTTTGGTCTGTGTTTTGTATTATATTCTATCTGTGTAACCATGGACTTGAGTTTGTTAATAAAACTTGATTCAATGATTGCATCTTAATAGTACCCAAACTGAGCAATTCACCGCAGGCTGAGTGGGGTCCAAGCTGGATTTCTTAATAGGTTTGACTACTGCATGTTTAAAATGGGAGGGGACAAACCTGGTTCAGAGGGACAGTTCACTACACAATTGAGTCAAAAACCTTGAGAAATACATAGATTGGGAGGATATGGTTTGAACTTGAAGAGGTTTTGATGTTTTTGCGAAATCTTGTTGATGTCCTGAAAATTTAGTGTGAAGGACAACTATGATTGAGAAGTAGATGGGTAAACCAAAGTATAGGGGATGACAGTGATTATGGTCCTGCTATTCCTACTATTTATTCCTAGATGAGAAAGGAGGAAAAATCTATGTATTGTATCAAACAAAATATTTGAATTGTTTTTGTTTGATTATGTTGATGTTTTTTATCATATTCTCCAAAGATCTTTGAAAAATTTTAAAGAGATACCTCTGAACTTCTAACTAGCAGAGACGCAATCCTAAGGCCACCAAAACAGATTCCCTCAACACCTTGGCTGTACCTAGAAATTCTGTCCATAAAAGTTATGAACAGAATCGGTGAC